>NC_045999.1:10023110-10216527 GCF_010909765.2 Amblyraja radiata
TTCCGTTAGCCCCAAGAGCTATATCCAACTCTCTCTTGAAAACATCCAGTGAATTGGCCTCCACTGCTTTCTGTGGCAGAGAATTCCCTAACCCTTATGCTTAAACTGTGACCCCTGGTTCTGGATTCCCCCAACATCGGGAACATTTTTCCTGCATCTAGCCTGTCCAATCCTTTAAGAATTTTATATATTTCTAGAAGATACCCTCTCATCCTTCAATTTTTATATTGTAACTGACTGGGGTCCCAGCACCAAGCCTTGCGGCACCCCACTAGTCACTGCCTGCCATTCTGAAAAGAACCCATTAATTCCTACTCATTGCTTCCTGTCTGCCAACCAGTTCTCTATCCATGTTAATACCCTACCCCCAATACCATGTGCTCTAATTTTGCACACTAATCTCTTATGTGGGACCTTGTCAAAGGCTTTTTGAAAATCCAGATACACCACATCCCTTATCCATTCTACTTGTTACATCCTCAAAAAATTTCAGAAGATTAATCAAGCAATTCCAGAAGATTTTCCTCCCACACTCCAAAGACGTACAGGTTTGTAGGTTAATTGGCTTCTGTAAAAATGATAAATTATCACTATTGTGGGGGATAGTGTTAATGTACGGGGTGATCGCTGGTCAGCGCAGACTCGGTGGGCAGAAGGGCCTGTTTCCATGCTGTATCTCGAAAGTCTGAAGTAATGTCTAACAGCCCACAGAAATGAACAGCAAATGATTGTAGATACAAAGTGCTGGAGTAACTCAGCGGGACAGGCAGCATCTCTGGAGAGAAGGAATGGGTGACATTTTGGGTCGAGGAGTCGGGGGGGAAAGAGGGAGACAGAGATATGAAAGGGTAAGGTGTGAAAACAGATCAAAGGGGATGATGATCAAGGGAATGTAGAATGGGGAATTATAAAATGATTGTAAGGGATTATACTGATCAATGGGCAAAGATTGGCTTTGTAACTTCTTGGCTGTGGCTGTGGATTGGTAATTTCACACTATCAATGCAGTTTGTGAAAGCTCGGTGAACTAACTTGCATGTGGACTAACTCACATTCTGCCGGCTCTCTTTATCCACATGTGTCGGCTTTGTTGAGAAGCTTGGCTCCTGCCACCTCTGCTTATAAATCCTGTCAGCTGGGAAGTGAACACTGCTTGGCTGTCAACGGTCTGGTTCAGAGCCATGGCATAATCACCACACTGCCCGCTTCAGGCAGCTCAGCTGTCTCCCACAACTAGTGCTGCAACTTCCTCTAATACATCGAACACCATAGATGTCGGGTTACATCACAGCTTGGTTTGGGAACAGCTCTGCCCAAGGCCACTGACAACTGCAGAGAGTTGTAGATATAGCCCAGTCCATCACACAGATTTTTAGAGATACAGCGAGGAAGCAGGCCCTTCGGCCCACAGAGTCCACACCGACTACTGTTCAGCAATCACCCGGTACACCAGCACTATCCTACAAATTAGAGACAACTTATAATTTCACCAAAGCCAATTAACCTACAAACCTGTACGTCTTTGGAGTGCGGGAGGAAACCGGAGCGTCCGGAGAAAAGCCACATGGTCACGGGGAGAACGTACAAACTCTGTACAGACAGCACCCGTAGCCAGGATCGAACCCAGGTCTCTGCCGCTGCAAGACAGCAACTCTACCGCTGCGCCACCGTGCCACCTAAATAGTTGAAAATTATTTTTTTTGAAAATACTTTTTGAAAATGCTTTTCTGATTACACCAATAAAAATAGTTGAAAAGGCACAAGCATAAACTAGAATTAGAATATAAACATATTTTAAAATGATGGATGGAATTAGACAAATGTCAAGACTGACTAGAGACAAACTCTAATAAAAGTTATCACCTGAAATACTTTATTTTAACAATGAGAAACTTATTTTGTATTTTATCCAGGCAAGTCATACCATACACAAGTACATCAGGTAGTACAAAACAGAAGATAACCATTAATGCAGAATATAGTGTTACAGCTAAAGAGGAAGTGCAGATAACAAAAAGTGCAAGAGCCTCAATGAGGTAGATTGGAAGAACGGAAAATTCATTCCAAGCCAATTAACCTACAAACCTGTACGCATTTGTAGTGTGGGAGGAAACCGGAGCGCCCGGAGAAAAGCCACACGGTCACGGGGAGAACGTACAAACTCCGTACACAAAACACCCCTAGTCAGGATCGAACCCAGGACTCTGGCGCTGTGAGGCAGCAGGAGCTCTACCGCTACGCCCCTTCCTACCACTGACTCCATCTACACTTTACGCTGCCTCGGAAAAGCGGCCAACATAATCAAAGACTTGTCCCACAAAACGGTCCTTCCTTCTTTGCTCTGCTCCCGTCCAGCAGAAGGCACAGAAGCTTGAAAGCGCTCACCACTAGACCCAGGGGGCAGCTTCTTCCCCTCTGTTATCAGGCTGCTGAACTATCCCTCCAGAAATTATGGTACTGTTCGATTCACCTCTACCCCATTGCGGACATTGAAATAGGCAACGTTTCGTCCCGAAACCCTTCGGGTTTCGACCCGAAACGTTGCCTATTTCCTTCGCTCCATAGATGCTGCTGCACCCGCTGAGTTTCTCCAGCATTTTTGTCTACCTTCGGTTTTCCAGCATCTGCAGTTCCTTCTTGAACGGAGAAGCTCAATGGGCGGTCAAGCATTTGTGAAGGCAGAGAGATAGTCAAATATTTGGGTCGAGACTCTGCATCAGAGTGCAGAGGAGAAGTATCAAGAGACAGGGGGTGGCGGAGGGAGATGGATCTGCCTCCTCCACCCTTCATCCTCCCAGACCTGCCGCGGGGTCTTGAGACCAAACATCAACTATCCCTCTGCCTCCACAGATGCCACCTGACCCTCTGAGTTCTGAAGAAGGGCCTCGACCCAAAACGTCACCCATTCCTTCTCTCCAGAGATGCTGCCTGTCCCGCTGAGTTATGGCCCTGTCCCACGGTATGAGTTCATTCCAAGAGTTTGCCCCGATTCGAACTCGAAGATTTACGGTAATGGCCACTCGTCGGTACTCGGGGCTCTCGTGGACATTTTGGCAACATGTTGAAAAATCTTCACGAGTCTTCCCGAGCTTACCTGCCGTTAGCGAGTATTCCCGAGTACCTGCCGTTAGCGTTACGAGCTGCTAAGAGACGTCCCTGAGCTCCGACGTACCCGCTACATTCAGTCTCCGTGCTTACCACGAGTTTGATTTTTTTACTCAAGTGAGCTCTTGGAATGAACTCGTACCGTGGGACAGGGCCATCACTCCAGCATTTTGTGTTTGTTTTTGCTCCAGGTTCCTGCATCTGCGGTCTCTCGTGTCTCCTAAGCTTACAATAGACTGGTTTTTCCTACTGGGTTTGTAGAGATTTGTTCCGTGCACAATATTGACGCCAACTTAAACAAAGGAGATTTAAACTCATAAATACGTACAAAGGTGAAATCAGTCAAGACATAGAAACATAGAAAATAAGTGCAGGAGTAGGCCATTCGGCCCTTTTCGAGCTTGCAGAATACAGAAGCCATTCAATATGATCATGGCTGATCATCCAACTCAGTATCCTGTACCTGCCTTCTCTCCATACCCCCTGATACGTTTAGCCACAAGGGCCACATCTAACTCCCTCTTAAATATAGCCAATGAACTGGCCTCAACTACCTTCTGTGGCAGAGAGTTCCAGAGATTCACCACTCTCTGTGTAAAAAAAGACAAAAGTATACATATAGTACAGAACAGCATAGAAACAAGTCCTCTGGCCCATCATGCGAATATAAATGTATCCAATCATCACCCAGCTCCATCAATGTTCAGGCCCATCTGCTCACTTGGTTGGGGTGTAGGTGCAGGGTTACAGAGGTAAAACCTCTATTGAGGACAGGGGTTTCAGCAATGGAGTGGGGCGTCAGTGGGGGATGGGGAAGAGTCAGTCCGAAGAGGGGTCCTAACCCGAAGCGTCGCCTGTCCGTTCCCTCCACAGATGCTGCCCGACCCCACTGAGTTCCTCCAGCACTTTGGGGACACAGCCCTTGCAGGTTCAGTGGAGGTCAGCACCTACGGTGAAATCTGCAGGACATTCTTTAAGCAATGAGGTAGAAGCTGCCTCGAGTCATGAAGTGACACTGGTCAAGGGAAAGCAATAGTTTGCATCACATGCTGTAACAGAGTGAAGGAATCTTTGCTCACATTGGGAAAGAAGCTTCAGGAAGTGTCTTTTATTCCTACTGGGCAGACCTTATAACACCTATCTATATTGGTCGTAATGCAATGGTGAGCGATTCTCATATCTTAATATCAAATGAAGATGGGTCTCGACCTGAAACGTCACCTGTTCCTTTTCTCCAGAGATGCCGTCTGTCCCGCTGAGTTACTCCAGCATTTTGTGTCGATCTTCGATTAAATATCAAACTTTGAAAACAAAGTACGACAACAGCTCTATTGTCACAGGGAGCAAAAGCATAATCTTAACTTTGAAAACAGTTTAGTTTAGTTTAGAGAGACAGAAACTCAACGAGTAAACAGGCCCTTCGGCCCACTGAGTCTGTGCCCACCAGTGATCACCCCAAACACTAGCACTATCCCACACATTAGGGACAATTTACAGAGGCCAATTAACCTACAAACCTGTACGTCTTTGGAGTGTGGGAGGAAACTGGAGCTCCTGGAGAAAACCTGCGTGGCCTGGGGAGCATGTATAAACTCTGTACAGAGAGCTCCCGTAGCCAGGATCGAACCCAGATCTCTGGCACCGTGAGACAGCAACTCTACCACTGCGCCACCGTGCCACCCAAATAGTTGAAAATTATTTTTTGAAAATACTTTTCGAAAATGTTTTTCTGATTAAAAATAGTTGAAAAGGCACAAACATAAACTGTTCTAAAAGTAGAATATAAACATATTTTAAAATGATGGACAGAAATAGATAAATGTCAAGACTGACTAGAGACAAACTCTAATAAAAGTTATCACCTGAAATACTTTATTTTAACAATGAGAAACATATTTTGTATGTTATCCAGGCAAGTCATACCATACACAAGTACATCAGGTAGTACGAAACAGAAGATAACCATTAATGCAGAATATAGTGTTACAGCTAAAGAGGAAGTGCAGATAACAAAAAGTGCAACAGCCTCAATGAGGTAGATTGGAAGAACGGAAAATTCATTCCAAGCATATACCGACACATATATTATACCGAGTACATTATAAGAGCTTCACTCACAATATCCCGTTAATATGAGTGTGAAGGGCAATTGCCAGAGGTTTAAAGTCTTGGTCAAATTTGATGAGGATCCTGCAGAGCAGGTGGCCACAGATCAGGGTCCCGGGTACTGAGCTGGTGTTTAGTTTAGTTTAGACACACAGCATGGAAACAGGCCCTTCGGCCCGCTGACCAGTGATCCACACACACCAACACTATCCCACACACACTTTACAATTATACCAAGCCAATTAACCTGCAAACCTGTACGTCTTTGGAGTGTGGGAGGAAACTGGAGCTCCTGGAGAAAACGCAGTTCACGGGGACAACGTACAAACTCCGTACAGACAGCACCCGTAGTCGGGATCGAACCCGGGTCTCGGGCGCTGAAAGGCAGCGACTCTAACCGCTGCGCCACCGTGCGGCCCACAGAGTGTGAAGAGTCTTTGCTTCAAGTCCACGGTTTGTCCTCGATCACTAACTGGTCAGTCAATGCTGCTGCTAAATCTGTTTCAAACCTAGCACAGCCCTTCACCGAATTGGAATTCTCCCAATAAATTATCTAAAGAAAACACATGGGGAACGGCAAGATGGGGATTTGATACCTTAGTCCACACACACTCGCAGCTGTTGGTGAAGGACTGATGTCCCAGGCCCACAACACAGACTTGTATTGAAGGGTTGAGATCCGTTTTTTCAGCTCCTGTCTTAGCTCAGCAGCTGGTTGCAGACAACAAGCCCCAGTTTCATTCATTTCTGTTTGCAAACGTTATGAAATAAAATTATATGAAGCATATGTGGTGGGTGCCTGGCAATTGCTGCCATGGGCTGTGGTGGAGGTGGAGGCAGATACAATAGTGGCATTGAATAGTCTTTTAGAAAGGCACTTGGATGTGCAGGGAACACAAGGGCATGGATCACTTACAGCCAACGGAGATTAGTTCAACTTGGCATCATGCCAGGCACAGACATTGTGGGCTGAAGGGCCTGTTCCTGTGCTGTTCTGTTCTATGTTCAGTTTGACTTAGTTTAGAGATACAGCATGGAGCCAGCCAAAGGTAGACACAAAATGCTGGAGTAACTCAGCAGGTGAGGCAGCAGCTCCGGAGAAAAGGAATGGGCGACGTTTCGGGTCGAGACCCTTCTTCAGACTGATGTTTAGTTTAGAGATATAGTGCGGAAAGAGGCCCTTCGGCCCACCGGGTCCGTGCCGACCAGCGATCCCCCCATATTAACACTATCCTACACCCACTAGGGACAATTTACATTCATACCCAGCCAATTAACCTACAAACCTGTACGTCTTTGGAGTGTGGGAGGAAACCAAAGATCTCGGAGAAAACCCAGGGGGGACCTACAAACTCTGTACAGACAGCACCCGTAGTCGGCCGAAGCCTCCGAAGTCTTGTGTGTGTGTGTGTGTGTGTGTGTGTGTGTGTGTGTGTGTGTGTGTGTGTGTGGGTGCGTGTGTGTGTGTGTGTGTGCGTGCGTGCGTGCGTGCGCGCGCGTGTGTGTGTGTGTGCGGTGTGTGTGTGTGTGTGTGTGTGTGTGTGTGTGTGTGTGTGTGTGTGTGTGTGTGCGTGTGTGTGTGTGTGTGTGTGCGTCGCGCGCGTGCGTGGTGTGTTGTGTGGTGTGTGTTGTGTGTGCGTGTGTGGTGTGTGTGGGGATGTGAGGGGTGAGGGTGTGTGAGTGTGTGAGGGAGGGTGTTGTGTTGTGTGTGTGTGTGTGCGGGTGTGTGTGTGTGTGTGGGTGTGTGTGTGTGTGCGGGCGTGTGTGTGTGTGTGTGTGCGGGCGTGTGTGTGTGTGTGTGCGGGTGTGTGTGTGTGTGTGTGGGTGTGTGTATGTGTGCGGGTGTGTGTGCGGGTGTGTGTGTGTGCGGGTGTGTGTGTGTGTGTGTGTGCGTGTGTGCGTGTGTGTGCGTGCGCGCGGGTGTGTGTGTGTGTGTGTGTGCGTGCATGCGGCCCGCCTAGAAGTTGTGTCCCCCCCATGTTTTGACAGCGATTTCCGCCGTAACTGTTACTCCAGCATTTTGTGTCTATTATAGAGGAGAGTGGTCTGGAGTGAAGGCGAGGTGGTGCCAGGCTGTGGGAAGACCTTTTTACTGACCTGTTTGCAAAGAAGGAATTTAATTGTCCCCCGTATATGTGACAATAATATACTCATTGCACTAGTGAACTCACCCTTCCCTCAGTGAATGTTGCTGACATGAGGCCCTTGCTAGGGGATGAGGTCAGACAGATTAACAGTCAACGTTGTAGCTGTGAGTTTAGTTTGGTTAATTGTCACGTGCATCGAGGTACAGTGAAAAGCTTTTAGTTGCGGGCTAACCCCAGTCAGCGGAAAGACTGTACATGATTACTATCGTGCCGTCCACAGATACAGGATAAAGGGAACAATGTTTAGTGCAAGATAAAGCCCGATTAAAGATAGTCCGAGGGTCTCCAGTGAGGTAGATTGGAGAAACTCAGCGGGTGAGGCAGCATCTATGGAGCGAAGGAAATAGGCAACGTTTCGGATCGAAACGTTGCCTATTTCCTTCGCTCCATAGATGCTGCCTCACCCGCTGAGTTTCTCCAGCATTTTTGTCTACCTTCGATTTTCCAGCATTTGCAGTTCCTTCTTAAACAGGTAGATAATGTTCACCTTTCCAGCATCTGCAGTTTTTACATTTTCACAGGCAATAATGAATCAGAATATTGTAAAATAAATTAAAAGTTCCTGTCGTGGTTTGAAGTGTGGGAATTCTTCCACACTGGAGTCACCAGTTTATAAGTGGGTTTAACGGACCTTGAGTCTGCTATTTATAGTCCACTGGGTACATTCATAGGTAAACACGACAGCGTTCTAAACTCAAACTACTCACGCACTATGTTCCCAGGAGCCAGTGGGCACATAATCAAAAACAAACTCATACCATTTGCCCTGAAGAGAGACACAAAAAGCTGGAGTAACTCAGCGAGTCAGGCAGCATCTCCGGAGAAAAGGAATGGGTGATGTTTCGGGTCGAGACCCTTCTTCAGACCCGAAATGTCACCTATTCCTTTCCTCCTTTCCTGCAGATCTCAATGTAGTTACAAGGAACTGCAGATGCCGGTTTACCAAGGAAAGACACAAAATGCTGGTGTAACAGTGGGACTTGAATCTGATCTATCTTGTGGACTGAGGGACAGATCTGGGCAACATTCATCCAGAGTCTGGTGGATCCAGCCCTCAAACAAGGGATAGGATATCACGTCAGTGGGGCAAGGGTGTCGTATTTATATATTATTTATTCTGAATAATGTTTATATTTGGAAGAAAAAAAATCTTTGCTTCACCCAATTACAAATTTGTTTTGGATAGCATTCGGGAACTCCACTAGAGAGAAATGTGTTTGCATTCGAGAATGGTTTCCAATCCCTGTTACCCAACAATGCAAGTCTGTGGAAGGGTCTCGACCCGAAACGTCACCCATTCCTTGTCTCCAGAGATGTTGCCTGTCCCGCTGAGTTACTCCAGCATCTTGTGTCTATCTTCAGTTGAAACCAGCACCTGCAGTTCCTTCCTATTCACAATTTATCCTCGTGATTAACCAATTCTTGGGAAATTTTGCATTATTAAAGCTGCAACTCTTCGGGAGGGAAGATAATAGGCTGGAAAGCTCCCAATGGGATGGATAACATTAGTTAGGAAGGTCTTCTTCTTGGGCCCCCTTTAGTCATGGCTGGCCATGGGTGTCTCCAGGGTGCTATTCCCCTATATGGAGGACGCCTGTGTGTGACTTTGTTTAACGTGGGGAGACTGGTGCACAGACAGCCACCCCACGGCCCTTGACAGATCTGGGTCAGGATCCAGTGGCATGGAGTCCGAGACAACTGGAGACCATTTTCTGCTGCAGCCTTCATCCGCCTTCCCAGCCGTTGTGACGCTCCACTAAGGTCAGCCATCGTCCTCCGCTAGTTCGACCGTTGAGGTCTTGGTTGGATTGCTCTTTGTCAGAGACCTTCCCCTCGACCCTACCGCCATGGGTGGCCCTACCAGGAGCACAGCTCCAGACGGCATCGCTCTCAGGATCTCAGGACCACACAAGCTTCTCCACCACGACAAGGTGACAATCCACGCCTCAGAATTAAAGGACGTTCCTTTAGGAAGGAGATGCGGAGAATTTCTTTAGTCAGAGGGGGGAATCTGTGGAATTCATTGCCACAGAAGGCTGTGGAGGCCAAGTCAGTGGATATTTTTTAAGGCAGAGATTAATAGATTTTTGATTTGTCTGGGTGTCAGGTTATGGGGAGAAGGCAGGACAATGGGGTTAAGATGGAGAAATAGATCAGCCATGATTGAATGGCGGAATAGACTCGATGGGCCGAATGGGCTAAATCTGCTCCAATCACATGACCTTATGAATGCATGAATGCGCCCAAGCTAAACCAATCTGGTCACTTTGTTACTTTAGTCTCAGCTAAAGCTGTAACATGAGGGGTTTGGAACTCTGCTCATGTGGTAATGACTTTTCTTCCTTTGAAGTGTAGAGCATTGATTAACAAACTGTCTGTCCTCATCCCCAGCAAGGGCCTCATGTCAGCAACATTCACTGAGGGAGAGGTGAGTTCAGTTGTGCAATGAGTATATTATTGTCACATATATGGGGGACAATGAAATTCCTTCTTTGCAAACAGTTCAGTGAAAAAACTCTTCCCACAGCCTGGCACGACCTCGCCTTCACTCCAGACCACTCTCCTCTTTAATAGACACAAAATGCTGGAGTAACAGTTACGGCGGAAATCGCTGTCAAAACATGGGGGGGACACAATTTCTTGGCGGCTGCGCGCACGCACACACACACACGCGCACGAGACGTCAGAGGCTTCGGCCGTGGGCCCTGTGGACGGTGACATCGGGAACTGGCTTGGTTGGTGACCGACTCCGAACTCCAGCAACAGCAGCTTCGTCCACCCCGAGTCGTGGGGCTTGAATTGGCACGTTCACGAGGCCTTTCATCGCCCGGCGCGGCTTGAAACTGGCCGCTGGATCTTCCATCCCCCGGCGGGGGCTTTAACATCGATCACATCGACGCGGCAATTTGTCCGCGGGGCGTTGGAAGATCCCGCGAACGGGCCGATTCAAACTCCGCTCTTTGATCTTTGCTCCACCAGGACGTCTCCCTCCTCCAATCATCGCTCTGAATCATCATGTCCCCCGTCCCCCCCACCCGCTGACCGACGTCTCTCGCGGTTGTGGTGGGCCGAAGGGCCTGTTTCTGCACTGCATGATCTATGATTTAAATCATAAAATAGTTTGCTTCCTTTATCCACTTACTGAGGTCGTTTTGTTTCCTGCCTTGCTAAATTTTACATGGATTGGACAGGTTTGGAGGGATATGGACCAAGTGCAGGCAGGTGGGGCTGGTATAGCTGGGACATGTTGGCCAGTGTGGGCCGAAGGAGCCTGTCTCACTTTATGACTCTATTACGTAATATATCTGATCAATAGTGGTCGAGAACAAAGATTGCAGCACAAATGTTAGAGTGGGTATGGAATAATTCAGCGGGACAGGCAGCATCTCTGGAGGAAAAGGAATGGGTGACATTTCGGGTCCAGACCCTTCTTCAGACTGAGAGTCAGGGAAGAGGGAGACACAGAGATATGGAAAGGTAAGGTGTGAAACGATATATCGAAAGTGACGAAGATCTAAGGGAATGTAGAATTAGATAATTGTTAGCTCGGGGAAGGGAAGGCATATAATGATTAAATGTAATCGGACAATCAGACTGGTTGGAGAAGTAGGATGGGGAGGGATGGAGAGAGAGGGAAAGCAGTGTTACTTGAAGTTAGAGAAGTCAATATTCATACCGCTGGGTTCTTGCATGTCCCATATCTTCTCCAAAGTAGCTGAGGACCAGGATTCTGGGCAAGGTGAGAGTGGCAGAGATTTGGAAGATGTACCTGTGGGAGGGTGAGTAACTGATGGGAGGGGCACTGGGGAATTGGAATAGAGTGTGATGCCAGTGTGGGCCTTCAGGTGGAAGAGGGCGGGTTGAACACACACACTGTTGGCAGAGTCCGTGAGGTTCCCAGAGTGGAGAGGATGTGGATTTGAAACTCGTGGGCAGCTCGGTTGTTCCTGAAGAAGCCATCAAGGTTGGAACCAATGGCGAGGTTTTTGAGGACCGCCTTTGCCCTTTAGATAGAGTCACAGAGTGATACAGTGTGGAAACAGGCCCTTCGGCCCAACTTACCCACACCAGCCAACTTGTCCCATCTACACTCATCCCACCTGCCTGCGTTTGGCCCATATCCCTCCAAACCTGTTTTATCCATTCACCTGTCTAACTGTTTCTTAAATGTTGGGATAGTCACAGCCTCAACTACTCCCTCTGGCAGCTTGTTCCATGCACCCACCACCCATTGTGAGAAAAAGTTACCCCTCAGATTCCTCTTAAATCTTTTCCCCTTCTCTTTAAACCTATAGATATTAAACTGTAGATATTCCCCTTACTCCCAAAGAAGGGTCTCGACCCAAATCATCACCTATTCCTTCTCTCCAGAGATGCTGTCTGACCAGCTGAGTTACCCCAGCATTTTGTGCCTATCTGTATGTTAATTGGCTTGGTATAAATGTGAATTGTCCCTAGTGTGTGTAGTATATTGTAGGATAGACACATCTTGTGTCTATCTTAAGTTTGTCCAACAGATTGTTTTTGCTCCAGGTTCCTGCATCTGCGGTCTCTTGTGTCTCCTAAGCTTATAATAAACTGGTTTTGCTCCAGGGTTTGTAAAGATTTGCACTCTGCACTATATTGACACCAACATAAAGGAGATTTAACCTCATAAATACTTCTAATGGTGAAATCAGTCAAGACAAAAGTATGGAAACAATTCTACATGTTCCTTGAACTCCATTCCCTTTGTCCAATTTTCACACCTTACACTTCCTTATCTATGTATCTCCCTCTCCCCTGACATCAGTCTAAAGAAGGGTCTTGATCTGAAACATCACCTGTTCCTTTTCTCTAGAGATGTTGTCTGTCCCGCGGAGTTACTCCAGCATTGTGTGTCTTGTTCTGTTTAGTTTTGTCCCCTTACTCCAATGACTGCATCAGGTTCATGAATGGGGAAGAGGAATGGACAAAGATGATTGAAAAACAAAATTGCTGCTGCTATCATCAACGTGAATTTACATAGCATCAACTGAAGGGAATGAACTGAATTAATTTTCAGTTAAACAGCTTTTACTTTGGGTCGGAGTTGGCCGGCTGTAACACAATGTCACTACACTAAACCATCCTACTGCAACCAGAGAGCAGTCCTGAACTATTATTCACCTCATTGGGGACTCTCGGACTATTTTTGATCAGACTTTACTGGATTTACCTTTTGGTCTAAACATTATCCCCTTATCATGCATCTGTACACTGTGGATGGCTCGATTGTAATCATGTATTGTCTTTCTGCTGACTGGTTAGCACGCAACAAAAGCTTTTCACTGTACCTCAGTACACGTGACAATAAACTAAACTGAGCCCAGCGATCCCCGCTCATTAACACTACCCTACACACACTATGGACTATTTTACAAATATACCAAGCCAATTAGCCTACAACCCTGTACGTGTTTGGAGTGTGGAAGGAAACAGAAGATCTCGGTGAAAACCCACGCGGTCACGGGGAGAACGTACAAACTCCGTATTGACAGCACCCATAGAAACACAGAAAATAGATGGAGGAGGCCATTTGGCCCTTCGAGCCAGCACCACCATTCATTGTGATTATGGCTGATCATCCACAATCAGTAACTCATGCCTGCCTTCTCCCCATATCCCTTGATTCCGCTAGCCTCTGGAGCTCTGTCTAACTCTCTTTTAAATTCATCCAGTGAATTGGCCTCTACTGCCTTCTGTGGCAGAAAATTCCACAAATTTACAACTCTCTGGCTGAAAAGGTTTTTTTCTCAGATATCTGAGCTTTAAATGGCCTCCCCTTTATTCTTAGACTGTGGCCCCTGGTTCTGGACTCCCCCAAAATTGGAAACATTTTTCCAGTATCTAGCTTGTCCAGTCCTTTTATAATTTTATATGTTTCTTTACGATCCCCTCTTATCCTTCTAAATTCCAGTGAATACAAGCCCAGTCTTTCCAATCTTTCCTCATATGACAGTCTCGCCATCCCGGGGATTAACCTCGTAAACCTACGCTGCACTGCCTCAATAACAAGGATGTCCTTCCTCAAATTAGTCAGGATCGAACCCAGGTCTCGGGCGCTGTAAGTGGTGTAAAGCAGCAACTCTACCACTGCCGACAGAATTAAATACAGAAACAAGGATTGACCTTGTTTGAAACAAGATGATCACCTCAGGAGATCTTCAAGGCATTCTGCAGCACAATGTATTTTTCAAGTGTGTTCACAACTGATGTGGGAAATACACTGTAACATGTTCCAGTTGCCAAACTGTGAGTCATAAATCATTCCAGTTGTAGTGAAATAAAATGGTTTATTGACTTAAAAAAATAATAAATAGTACATTACTTGAGCACTGGAAAAGAACAGGAATTAACAATATATGTAATGTAATAACAATCTTCACAAAGCATAATTTTGTCAGTTGAGTTACAATAAATATTTTTAAAGCACTTTAACCTATTGTGTGGCAGCTTGTGACTGGGAATGTGTTTGTATCTCAGTCGTTTAGTGCTGTGACATAACGTGTCTGATGCTGTTTGAACTCTGCGCTGATCTGAGCAGACGATGGTCCCAGTGATGTGATGTGAGGTGGTGTCGTGACTGGAGCGGGGGGGGAGGGGTTGAGGTGAACACTGAGACACTTCAGAGACGGGGGTTCCCCACATCACGGGTTGGCACTGATGGCAGCTCTGTGGAAACAGTGTTGTGTGTGGTCTGTGAGTGGGTCAGAACCGTGTACACTCTAGTGGGCCCCACTCCATCATCACCGACCACGCCAGTGGTACCGTGCAGGGCACAGTGAGGTGTAACATTACAGCAGAGTCACCAAGAGAACCACTGCCGCCTGTACCTGGGCAATCACAACACGACCAACATGCTAAAGCCACTCGTGGAGTACTCAGCGTGCAGTTCACGGGGCCCGGACATGAAGCGCACAATCTATTGTCGCTGAAACAACCTGGAAACAGACTTACCGCAGTGGCTGCGTCCACTACTAAAGCACTAAAGGACCTGTCCCACTTCCACCACCTAATTCACGACCTCTGCCGAGTTTGCCCTTGATTCATACTCGCAGCTTGGTCGGCACGAGATCGTAGCAGGCCATGATGCTAGTCGTAGGTATTCGTAGCATCAAGTAGGTCGGGGCGTTTTTCTAGCCTGATGAAAAATGTCAACGAGTAAAAAAGGTTGTGAATTAGGTCGTGAAAGTGGGACAGGCCCTTAACACTCGCCTTTGGACCGTGTCAAGACCCGATGGTTTGCAAGATTCATTCCCAAGAGGATGGCGGCCCCTTTAATAAGTCACAATATTTACCTTCAGACCAACAATGAGCTCTAGGGGTGATCTTGAGTAAACAGTATCAGGGCCATTACTGGAGCCCCTACACTGAATAAGTTATCACCCCCAACTCAGTTAGGCCCAGGGAACAATACAACTCACACACACCCCGGATAAGACACAAAAAGCTGGAGTTACTCAGCGGGTCAGGCAGCATCTCTGGAGAAAAGGAACAGGTGATGTTTCGGGCTGAGACTCTTCTTCAGACTGAGAGTCAGGGGAGAGGGAAACAAGAGATAGGGAATGTAGGGAAATATAGAACAAATGAATGAAAGATATGCAAGAAAGTAATGATGATAAAGGAGACAGGCCATTGTTTAGCTGTGGGCTGGGTGAAAATGAGTTACAGACAACGAGACTCAACAAGACGACTTTGAAACTCGTACCACGGGTGGGGGAAGGATGGGGAGAGAGAGGGGATGCAAGGATTAGAGCGGTTCATAGCGCTGGGTTGCAAGCTGCCCGATACACATTCACACTGGGGCGTAGAGGTGCATGTACTGGATCAGAGCAGGGTCACCCTGACGGATCCGAAGGGAACCCCTTCCCTTCACATGGTAATGGAATCAGTGGTCAGCCGTACAGCACGGAAACAGGCCATTCGGCCCACGTGTCCATTCGGCCCACCTGACACCAATGCAAACCACAACCAACATCCTCAGTGTTAGTTGAAACTAAAGGACTTGAAGTGCTTTGTGGCAGTTTTCTGTCTGGCATTAGCTGGCATTAGTCTGTGGAATTCTCTTCCTCAGAGGGCAGTGGAGGCAGGTTCTCTGGATACTTTCAAGAGAGAGCTAGATAGAGCTCTTAAAAATAGCGGAGTCAGGAGATATGGGGAGAAGGCAGGAACGGGGTACTAATTGGGGATGATCAGCCATGATCACACTGAATAGCGGTGCTGGCTCGAAGAGCTAAATGGCCTACTCCTGCACCTATTGTCTATGTCTATTGAAACACCCATACAGTTTATGACACACTAGGAGGGTGGGTCTTGAAATGTATTATTGCATCCAAGCGGAAAGTATTCTTGTGGGAGAAGAGAGGAAGGTGGTGGAGGAAGTGGAGGCGAGGCTAACGGAGCAAGAATGTTTTGTTTAGTTTAGTTTGGAGTTACAGCGCAGAAACAGGCCCATCGGCCCACCGAGTCTGCCCCGCACGTCAACACTACCAGACACACACGGGGACAATTTACTATTTACCAAGCCAATTAACCTACAAACCTGTACGTCTTTGGTCAGTGTGTGTGGCCCAGGGAGCTGTCAGTTCACAGACCCCGGTACCACACTGTCAACGGCTCCAATATACATCAGTCTCCCTCTTGCCAACCCAAATGTGGATGGCAAAAATGCTGGAGAAACTCAGCGGGTAAGGCAGCATCTATGGAGCGAAGGAAAAAGGCGACGTTTCGGGTCGAGACCCTTCGGTCTCAGGAAAAAGGTGACGTTTCGGGTCGAGACCCTTCGGTCTCAGGAAAAAGGTGACGTTTCGGGTCGAGACCCTTTGGTCTCGACCCGAAACGTCGCCTTTTTCTCTCGCTGCCTCACCCGCTGAGTTTCTCCAGCATTTTTGTCTACCTTCGATTTTTCCAGCATCTGCAGTTCCTTCTTAAACACCCCAAACATGGAGATGATTTTGCCGTTGCACCATCTGTTAACACAGAACTCAGCAGCAAATGTAAAGAGCTTTGAAAGGCAAGTCCAAGAAAAATCTTTTGCACTATACAGCTCCTGTGATGGTCACCCCCCCTGAGCTTTCTTTGTGCTGACTGAGGGAAGCGCTAAGTTCTTAATTGCTTGTCTAGCCATCTCCTCCTGGGTTAAGGGCAGGGTCACTGGGAATTGGGAGGCTGGATTCGGTTCAAAGCCACCAAACACACAAGCCCAACCCCAGCACAGAATCTGGTGCAACTCCAGTAATTGGATCGAGCTGGGGCATTAATGAGCAAATAGCCCAACAACAACACAATCCAAGAGAGACACAAAATGCTGGAGTAACTCAGCGGGACAGGCAGCATCTCCTCCGCTCGGTTCGCAATAACCAACCTGATCTCCCGGTGGCTCAGCACTTCAACTCCCCCTCCCATTCCGAATCCGACCTTTCTCTCCTCGGCATCCTCCATGGCCAGAGTGAGGACCACCGTAAATTGGAGGAGCAGCACCTCATATTCCGCTTGGGCAGCAGTATGAACATTAATTTCAGGTAGTCCCTGCTTTCTTCTCCCCTTCTCAGCTCTCCCTCAGCCCACTGGCTCCTCCTCTACCTTTTTTCTCCCCCCCACCCTCACATCAGTCTGAAGAAGGGTTTCAGCCCGAAACGTTGCCTATTTCCTTCGCTCCATAGATGCTGCCTCACCCGCTAGGTTTCTCCAGCATTTTTGTCTACCTTCGATTTTTCAGCATCTGCAGTTCCTTCTTAAACATCTCTGAACAGTAGGAATGGGTGGCGTTTCAGGTCGAGAACCTTCTTCTGAAGGATGCTGCCTGTCCCGCTGAGTTACTCCAGCATTTTGTGTCTGTCCGTTGTAAACTAGCATCTGCAGTTCCTTCCTGCATAATAACACAATCACAGCATTTTTCAAAAATGGTCAATTGGGAAAACGGAACGCAGTTTCTGCAACTGAATGGGACGGAGATTTCATCAACACAACCATACTCTCTCTTTTATATGAATAAATTAGCTGAAAGTTTTTCTTGATGGGTTTCACAAATGTTAGGTGGAGCAGTGGGAAGAGGCTGTGATTAAACTCACACTCTTTCAGGTGGAGTACAGTGGCTCAAAAGGTGTAACAAATCGTGAAAATGGTCTCAGAGGACAAGACACAAAAAGCCGGAGTAACTCAGCGGGACAGGCAGCATGTCTGGAGAGAAGGAAGGGGTGACGTTTCGGATCAAGACCATTCTTCAGACTGCGAGTGAGGGGAGAGGGAGTCTAGAGATATGGAAGGGTAAGGTGTGAAAACGATAGATCAAAGCAGAGGAGAATGAAGGAAATGCAGAATGGTTCATTGTTAGCTGAGGGGAAGGTTGACAAGGTGGCACATAATCCGTAACATTTAATCGGAGAACTCGGTAGGGTGGGGTAGGGGTGGGGTGAGAGGCACAGCAAGGGTTACTTGAAGTTAGAGAAATCAATATTCATACTGGTCTCGGTGTCCGACCAACCTCTGATGAAACGGCAATGATAGGCTCTCTGAACTAAAATCTTTCTCACTCACTCATGAGAGGAATAGATCGGGTAGATGCACAGTGTCTCTTATCCAGAGTAGGGGAAGGAGTGGAGAGAAGGAATGGGCGACGTTTCGGGTCGAGGACTCAACCCGAATCCTCACCCATTCCTTCTCTCCAGAGATGCTGCCTGTCCCGCTGAGTTACTCCAGCATTTTGAGTCCATCTTCTGCTGTTTAACCTGCTCCCATTTAATCCCGTGGTGAGCAACAAATTTCAATTTTTTTTTAAGTGACTTCAAAGAGGGAGATATTTGGGGACATTTCTTCGATTACAGATTTGAGGTGAGACTGAATTCTCACTGTTTCACTCTACTTCGCTCACCTGGGTGTGAATGTGTAGTTTGGGGCAAAGATCCTATAGCGGAGCAAGATAGATCACTCTTTCTAAATGCAATGGGCTGACGTGTAGTACGCAACGGAGCGGAACGTGGGCCTTTTTTTCATCCATTTCCGTAACCCGACCCGACTCGCAGTGTAATCAACGTTGCGGGGGGACAGTTAATAAATTAAAATTCTGAAAATGAGAAGATTTTTACCAAATAACTTTTATTTTTACGAGGATGTTTCCGTAACCGGCTTCCGTCACCGCACTAGTATCTTTGCTCCGCTATGGGATCTTTGGTGCGGAGACGGAAGCCGGTTACGGAAATGGGACCGAAAATTACCCATGAATCTGCCCATGACCGTACTACATCTTTTTCGTCGAGTGATCTATCTTGCTCGCTATAGGTTCTTTGGTCTGGTGCTCTCGAGGTAATGTTGACATAACGGTTCCCGTCATTTGTACATAAATGAGCTGCAATGAGGAGTAGAAAGAGCCAGCCCCTACAGCAAACGTGAAACAAATGGAATGAATTGCCACAGACGGCTGCGGAGGCCAAGTCAATGGATATTTTTAAGACGGAGACTGACTAATTCCTGATTCGTAAGGGTGTCAGGGGTTATGGGGAGAAGGCAGGAGAATGGGGTTGAGAGGGAAAGATGGATCAGCCATGAGTGAATGGCAGAGTAGAATTGATGGGCCGAACGGCCTCATTCTGCTCCCAGAACCTATGAAATAAGAAACAGGTACAAATAGGCACAAACAAGTCATCAAGACAACAGCCATTTTAAGGAGTCACAGATCACAGAACGAATGTTTAGGATGTAGACAGCTATTAAGTTGGTGAATACAATAGTCGAGAACACTGGCACTCCAAGAGATTTAGGGAACCATTAAATATCTATAAAAAGAAACAGTCGTTTAATCAACATAATTAAAAAGGCTAATCATTTGTTTTTTGTATTTTTGCCCTTATATATGCCCTGAAGTATTAGAATATAAAATAGGTGTAGGTTTGCCACTTCTATAGTAAGCCCTTGTGGGATTGCACGCTGCACTATTCCAATTACTACATTGTACAAAAGATAAATGGTGTAAGGTTCACCAGAATACTACCAGAGAGCCAGAGAATTGTGAGTACGCACACAAACTTGCTTTGCTCTGAGTTGTAGAGCTGAGAAACATCCCGTCACCCCCACAGAGAGAGCAGTACATGTTAGCTCAGTTAATAATGAGAATGAATATTCCCTCAGGTGGATGGGGGACATCAAACACCGGCAGATGCTGGAAATCTGAGATCAAATCAGGAAACAAACACTAAACTCTGGAGGTACTCAGCGGGTCAGGGAATGGACAGGACAGGCGACGTTTCGAGATCGAGACACGTCCTGATGGGGATCAGGAAAGATGTTTCCAGCTGTTTGTTACAGAGGCAAGGCAGGTGGACAAGGTTAGCACACATGTACTTTGCTGAAATTGCACAGAAGACTCAAGGCTTGCGATGGTCATTTATCATAGGCCAGCAAAGGAATCCCCACTTTTTTTTTGCTTCTTCTTAAGTTCATAAAGTTTAATTATTTAAACAAACATGCGTTTTAAAAAAAAAACAGAAATTGGTTCTGAATTCGAGCCAATGATCCTCAAACCGCATTCAAAATTTTTTATTTTTAAATCTATCGTTAAGTTTAAATAATATTTCAAGTTTCTAACTTGTTTCAAAGGCTGCGGCATCTTTCCTATCCTGGATATTCTCGAGTGCAAAACCTGGTCGACTGGAGATTGGGGCAACAAGTGTAAACCTCAGCCGCAAGTGATTAATAATGGGAAGGTGTGTAGCAAAGAACTGCAGATGCTGGTTTATTCGAAGATAGACACAAAATGCTGGAGTAACTCAGCGGGACAGCTAATAGAAACATATTAAATTCTTAAAGGGACTGGACAGGCTAGATGCAGGAAAAATGTTGGGGGAGTCCAGAATCAGGGGAGGTCTCAGTTTCAAGAATAAGGGGTAGGCCATTTGGGATTAAGATGAGGAAAATCTTTTTCACCCAAAGGATTGTGAATCTGTGGAATTCTCTGCCACAGAAGGCAGTGGGGGCAAATTCACTGGATGTACTCAAGAGAGAGTTGAAGATAGCTCTGAGGGCTAACGGAATCAAGGGATTTGGGGAGAAAGTGGGAACGGGGTACAGATTTAGGATGATCAGCCATGATCATATTGACGGTAGACACAAAATGCTGGAGTAACTCAGCGGGACAGGCAGCATTTCTGGAGAGAAGGAATGGGTGACGTTTCGGGTCGAGATCCTTCTTCAGACTGATGTTGGGGGAGTGTGCGGTGCTGGCTCGAAGAGCCACGTGGTCGACTCCCGCACCTATTTTCTGTTTCTATGATGTGACTACGACTGGGATATATTGTGTGTGTTCAGTCAAGGTGCAGCACTGGCTGGGAACAACAAGACCAGGCTCTTTATAACTAAAGAAGACACAGTGTGCTGGAGTAACTCAGCAGGTCCAGGCAGCATCTCTGGAGAACGCAGACCAGCCAAGTTTCGGGACTATGACTTGGTCTTAGCATCATGTTCAGTACCAACACTGTGGGCCGAAGGGCCTGTTCCTGTGCTGTACTGTTCTATTCTCTGGATCGATTTCCACCAGCTTTCGTCCCCCGTATGACCAGTGCGACCTGAAACGTCACCTGTCAACGCTCTCCGCAGATGCTGCCTGACCCGCTGAGTTACTCCAGCACTTTGTGTCCTCTTTTGTCAACCAGCATCTGCAGTTCCTCGCACCTTCATCTTCTCGGTAAAGTTTGCAAGAAAACGTCAGGATTTCGTTTGCAATTCCTCATTTCCACGTGCTCTTTAAGTACCTTGGTTTACATACCAGGAATGGAAGGAGGGTCTACTGTTCCAGCCACCTGCCTCGCGCACAGCCGTGGGGGGGTCTGTGGTTTCCATAACGAGTCCGGAGGGGAGGGGGGGGTAGGTTACACTCAGTCATGGGCCTGGCCCCAGTAAGCTGAGACCCAGAGGGCCGTGTCAGCCCATCCATGGCCACCTTCCCGTTCAGTTCAACACCAGACAGACTGGGCACCGAGCACGACAACACAGGACAACGCACCGACGTTTAAAGGGGAGCGTTGGCAACAAACATCAAGCGTCACGAGTGTTCAGAAGGGTATTTGGAGATTTGGGTGCTGTGTGGATACTTCATGGCTTGAGAAAAGAACCACACGGGGAATTAGTGCACTGTGTCTCTCTCCAAAGGTCTTTGCGAAGTGGCTCCGGGCGGCCCCTCTCTCAGCGTCGCAGCCTCCCCCAGCTCCAGGAGCACCTTCACTGTCAGTGTTGCCTCTGGGGTTGATCCACCTCATGGTCTGTCCACACATTGGGATGAACGCAGAGCCACACAAGCCCTTGGCCAACGAGAGCAGGAGAGGTGGTCGGGTAATCTGGTCCCACCAGACAGCGGCGCCAACGAAACACGGGCAGGAGTTTGAAGCCACGAGAGACTGCAGTTGCTGGAATATTGAGCAAATAAACAAAATGGCTGGAGCAACTCAGCGTCTGTGGAGGGAAGCGGGCAGATGACGTTTCAGGTCGGGACCCTTCTTCAGATTGATATAAATTTGTATTTGAATACAGGAATTGTTCTGTTAGGTGGCAACGTTGATGACATGAAATTGTGACATTACAAATGTTTAACATTGAAGGGGTTTCAGGAGATGACATTGGTCTTGATGGCGCAAGCAATGTGAGGTTGGGTGGATGGCAACTTGAGCTCACTGTGTGTGGGGGGCCAGGGCTGGACCGCAGGCACCCACTGCCGTGGGACCTCCTCTGCTCTCCCGCTGCCTGGGGAGGTGAGTGGGGCCCCAGCATTCCGACTCTCAGGAACAGGATGGAACATGGATCGTCCCTCATCGTCCCATCCACGCTCCCTCCTGACCCTGAGGAGCGAGGGAGGGAGCGTGAAGGAGGAAAAACTAGAGAGGAGCAACTTAGAGTGGGAGGAGAGAGAGCGGGGGTGGATGGAGAGAGTGCGGTAGGTGAGAGATGGAGAGCAGGAGGAGTGAGTGAGTGTGTGGGAGGAGAGAAAGAGAGCAGAGAGAGAGAGATAGAGAGAGAGAGAGAGAGAGAGAGAGGGAGAGGGAGAGAAGACAGATCAGGGGGAAAAAAATGAGAGGGTGGAAGGAGAGAAAGAATGCGAGGAGAGAGAGAGAATGGGAGGAGGGAAAAGGAGAGTGCGGGGGTGATGGAGAGAGGGCAAGATTAAAGGGCTGCAGGGAAAGAGGGAGAGAATGAGTGTGAGAAAGAGCAGGGAATGATAAGAGGCAAAACAAGAGGTCGAGAGGGAGTGGAAGAGCAAGAACTCAGCAGGTCAGGCAGGGGGTGGGAGATTGCAACCTTCATGTGGTCCGCCCTGTTTCAACCAATGCAATCAACCCGGCGTGCACAATCAAATAAGATCAATTAGTACAAGTTGTCCTACAACTTTAGGCTGTGCACGCCACACGCAAGAAGAAGAAGAAGGTGAGGCAGCATCTGTGAAGGGAATGGACAGATGATGTTTTGGGTCGGAACCTTTACTCACTAGGCCACAAGCCTGGATGAGGGAGAAAAGGTGCAGGGAAGGCCAAGTGGGCGAGTCATTGTGTGTGAGAGAGGTCGGGAACATAAACTGCATCCCCTGAGAGAAAGGTTTAGCTTTGAACGATAGCCGCGGGCCGCTGCAATGTGGAATAAGAGAGGAGAAGGCACAAGGGGTGAACTGGTCCCACACAGGCACGGGTGTGGCCGCCCAGGTCAGTGTCTCCGGCCCGCTGTGTGAGCGACGATGAGGCGGGTACAGAGAGCCCCCCGTACGGCAACGACAGAGCTGACCTCAGCCGGAGGCGGCGAGAGATTCAGCGCGGTGCTTCATTCCGCCCCTCAGGTGGCGCTTGAGGTAAGATTCTTTTTTTTTTGTCGTTTCTTTTTATGTCATAAACAAGTTTCTTTCTCGAAAAGGAAAAAAAAATCAAAAATCAAAAAGTCTGGTCCACAGACGACACTTTTACAGAAGTCACATGCTGACTAAAGATTGTGGATCGGTCTCTGTGAAGAGATCTTCTCCTTCGATGGCCTTCCCGACGGCCTTCGTTTCTTCATGTTTCTGTACCGTAGATTTTATCTCTAAATGCTACATAATTGGAATAAATGAATTGTAACAGATTTTCTTCAGGAAATGTCTATAAGCTCCGTGAAGAAAGCTACTGGTATGATGGTGTTAAACCATGGTAAAATAAGTTTTATCCAAGTAATTAAGGCTAGTACTAAATCTATGATCTGGTACAATCACAAAAAGGTCACTATCTACAGTTGTTCTATCCGCCTATTATTGGGAATCATCTGCTTGGGTGCAGAGTGGTTGTTGAACGACAGAGGAGGGAGGGAGGGGTGGGGGTAGAGGGAGGGACGGAGGGGGTGGGGGGAGGGAGGGAGTGAGTGATGAGAAGAGGCAGCGCTCCTGTTAATGGCTGGCAGACAGCAGGTTCTGCCTCTGGGCATGCTCGATGATGGCGGTGTAACTGAAGTAATACTGGTCGGGGGTCTGGATGCTGAAGGCTCTCTGCGTCCTCATCCTCCGCACTGTCTGGTAGACGTTCAGCGTGCCCACGTCGTCCAGCTGGGAGAGGCAGATGTCCAAGGTGCAGAGGGTGCCTGGAGCGGAGGGAGGGGCAGCGTTAATTCTAAACCAGCATCTGCAGTTCCATAGAGTCACAGAGTGATACAGCGTGGAAACCGGCTCTTTGACCCAACTTGCCCACATGTCCCAGCTACACGAGTCCCACCTGCCAGCATTTGGTCCACATCCCTCCAAGCCTGCCCTATCCACCGATAGTTTTGTTTATTGTCACGTATACAGCAAAAAGCTTTTTTGTCACGTTCTACCCAGTGGAGAAACTATACATGATTACTTGATCAGGGGGGGGGGGGTGACATGGTGGTGCAGCGATAAAGCTGCTGCCTTACAGCGCCAGAGAACTGGGTTCGATCCTGACTACGGGTGCTGTCTGTATGGAGTTTGTACGCTCTCCCTGTGACCTCGTGGGTTTTCTCCAGGTGCTCCGGTTTCCTCCCACACTCCAAATACGTACGGATTTGTAAGCTAATTGGCTTCAGTAAAATTGGAAGTTGTCCTGTGTGTGTGTAGTGCTAGTGTATAGGGTGATCGCTTGTCGGCATGGACTCGGTGGGCCGAAGGGCCTATTTTCGCGCTGTTTCTCGAAAGTAAACTAAACATGTACATTATCAACTTGGACACGGCTTTGGAGACAAAACGCAGAACAGGCCCTTCGGCCCACCGAGTCCGTGCCAACCATAGATCACCATGTACACTAACATACACACACTAGGGATAATTGCACGACTTACCGAAGCCAATAAATCTACAAACATGTGTGTCTTTGGAGTGTGGGAGGAAACCAGAGCACCCGGAGAAAACCCACACGGTCACATTGAGAACGTACAAACTCCGTACAGACAGCATCTGTAGTCAGGATCAAACCCGGGTCTCTGGAGCTGTGAGGCAGCTGCTCTACCGCTGCACCACTGTGCTGTCACAGTGGCTCTTGTACAGTGCTATCCAGTCAGCGGAGAAACTCTACATGATTACAATCAAGCCATCCAGTGTACAGATACATTATAATGGCGAGACAACGAGCAGGCTCGGCGATCGTTTCGCTGAACACCTCCGCACAGTCCGCCTTAACCTACCTGATCTCCTGGTTGCTCAGCACTTTAACTCCCCCTCCCATTCCCAATCTGACTTTTCTGTCCTGGGCCTCCTCCATTGTCAGAGTGAGGCCCAGCGCAAATTGGAGGAACATATTCTGCTTGGGTAGCTTACACCCCAGCGGTATGAACATTGACTTCTCTAACTTCAAATAGCCCTTGCTTTCCCTCTCTCTCCATCCCCTCCCCCTTCCCAGATCTCCCACCAGTCTTACTGTCTCCGCCTGCGTTCTATCTCTGTCCCACCCACTCCCCTGCCATCAGTCTGAAGAAGGGTCTCGACCCAAAACTTCACCCATTCCTTCTCTCCAGAGATGCTGCCTGTCCCGCTGAGTTACTCCAGCATTTTGTGTCTACCTTTGATTTAAACCAGCATCTGCAGTTCTTTCCTACACATAATAATGGGAATATCATTTTGTGCATGTAGAGTTATTAATATATTAAATTCTTATTTACTAACTTTGTTTACAGGCCTGTTACGATGCTGTAAGTAAGAATTCCAATGTTCTGTTGTATGGGAATCTGAAAACGATGGCCTCTAGAAAAAGCTATTTCCCACCAAACATCACAATCAAACACTAATTCAACCTCAAACTACAAACTGTCTCGGTTGCACTAACGTATCTGCTTCACCCACCACCCTTGGCAGCACGTTCCAGGCACCCACCACCCACTGTGTAAAAAACTAGCCCCGCGCACCTCCTTTAAACTTTACCCCTCTAATAATAATAACAATAATAATAACTTTATTTATAGAGCACTTTAAAAACAACCACTGTTGCAACAAAGTGCTGTACATGACTAATCATGGACAAAGGATTATTACACGACAATAAAGACATTAAAAGAGAGAGTAAAAACAATAAAAAACATTAAAAACACTAAAACAGGAGCAGTCTCATGCAGGGTCAAAAGCCAAGGAATAGAAATGGGTTTTAAGATTGGTTTTGAAGATGGACAGTGAGGGGGCCTGTCTGATGTGCAACGGCAGAGTGTTCCATAACGCCGGAGCAGCAACAGTGAAGGCTCTATCCCCTCTGAGCTTCCGCTTAGACCTCGGTACCTCCAGGAGCAGCTGATCAGCTGACCTGAGGCACCGGGCAGGAGCGTAGGGATGAAGCAGCTCAGAGAGGTAAGGCGGGGCGAGGCCATTTAAAGATTTAAACACAAATAAAAGAGTCTTAAAATGAACTCGAAAGTACACCGGGAGCCAGTGGAGGGAGGCCAGAATTGGCGTTATATGCTCCCTCTTTCGAGTTCAAGTTCAAGTTCAAGTTCAAGTGAGTTTATTGTCATGTGTCCCTGCGAGCAGCAGCATTTTGAACCAACTGGAGACGAGCCAGGGAAGATCGAGTAACTCCAAAATAGAGTGCGTTACAGTAATCCAGCCTAGACGTGATAAAGGCATGGATCACTGTTTCAAAATGCTGCCGCTCAAGAATGGGCTTCACCTTTGCCAGCTGCCTTAAATGAAAGAAGCTGGACTTTACTACCACGCCTATTTGATGATCTAATTTAAAATCACTGTCCATCTTAAAACCCAGGTTCAAAACTGTTGGCTTCACATACAGTGCCAGGGGACCCAAGTCAACAGGGGGAGGTTCACGGCAGCCATTGGGACCAAACAATATCACCTCTGTCTTCTTTTCATTAAATCCTAGAAAGTTTAGGGCCATCCAGGATTTAATGTCATCAAGACATAACAGAAGTGATTTGACAGAGAAAGCATCTTCCTTCCTCAGCGGCATATATAGTTGGCTATCATCAGCATAACAATGAAAAGAGATGCCATGCTTTCTAAGAATGGAACCCAGAGGAAGTAAGTACAGTGAGAAAAGCAGGGGCCCTAAAATTGAGCCCTGTGGAACCCCATATGACAGAGGAGCGGAGGAGGATTCAAAACCAGCAACTCTAACCGTAATCCTATGTCCGCCAGTATTTGATTTTCCCATCCTGGGTAAAAGGGACTGAAGAAGGGTTTCGTCCCGAAACGTCGCCTATTTCCTTCGCTCCATAGATGCTGCTGCACCGCTGAGTTTCTCCAGCAATTTTGTGTACCTTCGATCTTCCAGCATCTGCAGTTCCTTCTTGAACACGACTGTCTACCCTATCTATGCCTCTCATAACTTTACATACCTCTATATCGGGAAACAATCTTGACTCTCAAGCTGGCAGACGCAAGCAACTGCAGATGCTGCTTTACAAAAAAACACACCAAGTGCTGGAGTAACTCAGTGGGTCAGGCAGCATCTCTGGAGATCGTGGCTCGGTGACCCGGTCCTGATCGCTGAGAGGTGGCGCTATTGAGCCAGTATTAGTGACAGGTATTCGGGCTGCCGCCCAGTGGCAAGTGAGGGTAGTGCCGTGGAAAAGTCTTGCAAACTGAGTTCAGATCTACATCGGTGAGACCAAGCGTAGGCTTGGCGATCGTTTCGCCGAACACCTCCGCTCGGTCCGCATTAACCAACCTGATCTCCCGGTGGCTCAGCATTTCAACTCCCCCTCCCATTCCCCATCCGACCTCTCTGTCCTAGGCCTCCTCCATGGCCAGAGTGAGCACCACCGGAAATTGGAGGAGCAACACCTCATATTCCGCTTGGGCAGTCTGCACCCCAGCGGCATGAACATTGACTTCTCCAATTTCCGGTAGCCCTTGCTGTCTCCTCCCCTTCTCAGCTCTCCCTCAGCCCACTGGCACCTCCTCTTCCTTTCTTCTTCCCGCCCTCTCCACGCTACATCAGTCTGAAGAAGGGTTTCGGCCCGAAACGTTTCCTATTTCCTTCGCTCCGTAGATGCTACCGCACCCGCTGAGTTTCTCCAGCACTTTTGCCTACCTTCAGTTTGGACAAATGTAGTCACACAGCGTAGAAACAGGCCCTTCAGCCCATCGAGTCTGTGCCGACCATCAGCCATTCCCCCCATTGTAACAATCACACACAGGGACAATTTGCAGTAGCCAATCCACTTACCATCCTACACGTCTTTGGGGTGTGGGAGGAAACTGGAGCACCCGGGGAGAAAATATTAGGCACAATGAGAGAACATGCAAACTCCACACAGACGGTCTGTGACCACGTGGGTTTTCTCCAGGTGCTCTGTTTTCCACCCACGGGAAAGACATGCAGGTTTGTAGGTTGATTTGGTAAAATTTGTAAATTGTCTGTAGTGTGAAAGATAGTACAGTACTAGTGTACGGGATGATCACTCCAGATATGGCCTCACCAGTGTCTTGTACAACTGTAACATTATGTCTCAACGTCCACACTCAATACTCTTACTGATGAAGGCCAATGTGCCGAGAGCCTTCTTGACCACCCTTTCTACCTGTGGCGCCACTTTCATGGAACTATGTACCTGTATTCCTAGATGCCTCTGCTTGACAACTCTCCCCAGAGCCCTGCCATTCACTGTGTAGGTCCTGCCACTGTTAGACGTCCCAAAATGTAACACTTACATGTATTGAAATCCATTACCCACTCCTTAGCCCCACTTGCCCAACTGATCAAGTTGCGGCTGCAGTTTTTGCCAAGCTATCTGCGTTAACACCCACTTTTGTGTCATCTGCAAACTTACTAAAGAGGCCTTCTACATTCTCATCCAGATTGTTGATAAAAAAGCACAAACAGCAGAGGCCTCAGCACCGAACCTTGAGGCACATCATTAATCTCAAGTGTGGAAAAAAACCTTGCGCTGCCGCCCTCTGCTTCCTTTCATGAATCCAATTCTCTATCCAGTCAGCTAGGTTTCCATTGAACCCGGGCCATCTCACCTTCCAAAGCAACCTACCATGTGGAACCTTATCAAACGTCTTGCTGAAGTCCATACGGATGTCCGCAGCTTTTCCCTCATCAACCTTCTTAGTTACTTCTTCAAAAAATTTGTGAGACAAAACAATGCCCACTATCCCCTAATCACTCCCTGTATGTCCAAATGCATATCTATCTTGTCCCTCAGAATACTTTCCAGTGACTTACCTACCACAGATGGTAGACAAAAATGCTGGAGAAACTCAGCGCGTGAGGCAGCATCTATGGAGCGAAGGAATAGGTGACATTTTGGGTCGAGACCGAAGGGTCTCGATCCGAAACGTCACCTATTCCTTCGCTCCATAGATGCTGCCTCACCCGCTGAGTTTCACCAGCATTTTTGTCTACCTTCGATTTTTCCCGCATCTGTCAAGTCAAGTCAAGTTTATTCGTCACATACACATACGAGATGTGCAGTGAAATGAAAAGTGGCAATGCTCGCGAATTGTGCAAAAAAACAAACAAACTACAAACAGAATCACATAATCACATATTACATATTTGTGGGAGGGAGGGAAGAAAAAGGAAAAAAACAGCAATTTTAAAAAGACACCACACAACAGTAAAATGGTACAGTAAGTTAGTCCCTGGAGAGATAGGAGTTTACAGTCCTAATGGCCTCTGGGAAGAAACTCCTTCTCATCCTCTCCGTTCTCACAGCATGGCAACGGAGGCGTTTGCCTGACCGTAGCAGCTGGAACAGCCCGTTGCTGGGGTGGAAGGGGTCTCCCATGATCTTATTGGCTCTGGAGTTCCTTCTTAAACATTTTTGCCTACCACAGATGTTAGGCTCACTGGTCTATAGTTCCCAGGCTTTTCCTTGCTTGCCCTTCTCACATAGAGGTACAACATTAGCCACATTCCTGCATCTCATCTGTGTCTAATGATAATTCACATATCATAGCTAGAACACCTGCAATTTCTTCTCCAGCTATTCTTCCCACAGTGTCCTCGGATGTATCTGATCAAGAAAGATACAGCCCAACGATGTCTGTGCTGTACATGACACCGAGATCAACTCTCCCCTTATCCTCCATTCCCTGTACATCCATGAGCCGATCGAAAAGTCTCTTAAATGCCTCTATCATATCTCCCTCCACCACGACTCCAGGCCATGCATTCCAGGCACTCACCACCTTCTGTGTGAAAGAACTTGCCCTGCATATCTCCTTTAATGGGGAAAGGGGAGAGAGTGGGACATGGTATTGAGGGATTAATTCTAAAAGGGTTGACGGTGGATATGCAATGGAAGACATTTAAAGACTGCATGGATGAACTACAAAAATAGTTCATCCCAGTTTGGCAAAAGAATAAATCAGGGAAGGTAGTACATCCGTGGAACAAGGGAAATCAGGGATAGTATCAAAGCGAAGGATGATGCGTACAAATTAGCCAGAAAAAGCAGCATACCGGAGGACTGGGAGAAATTCAGAGACCAGCAGAGGAGGACAAAGGGCTTAATTAGGAAAGGAAAAATAGATTATGAAAGAAAACTGGCAGGGAACATAAAAACTGACTGCAAAAGTTTTTATAGATATGTGAAAAGAAAGAGATTAGTTAAAACAAATGTAGGTCCCTTGCAGTCAGAAACAGGTGAGTTGATCATGGGGAACAAGGATATGGCGGACCAATTGAATAACTACTTTGGTTCCGTCTTCACTAAGGAACACATAAATAATCTGCCGGAAATAGCAGGGGACCGCGGGTCAAAGGAGTTGGAGGAATTGAGTGAAATCCAGGTTAGCCGGGAAGTGGTGTTGGGTAAATTGAATGGATTAAAGGCCGATAAATCCCCAGGGCCAGATAGGCTGCATCCCAGAGTACTTAAGGAAGTAGCTCCAGAAATAGTGGATGCATTAGCAATAATCTTTCAAAACTCTTTAGATTCTGGAGTAGTTCCTGAGGATTGGCGGGTAGCAAACGTAACCCCACTTTTTAAGAAGGGAGGGAGAGAGAAAACGGGGAATTACAGACCAGTTAGTCTAACATCGGTAGTGGGGAAACTGCTAGAGTCAGTTATTAAAGATGGGATAGCAGCACATTTGGAAAGTGGTGAAATCATTGGACAAAGTCAGCATGGATTTACAAAAGGTAAATCATGTCTGACGAATCTTATAGAATTTTTCGAGGATGTAACTAGTAGCGTGGATAGGGGAGAACCAGTGGATGTGGTGTATCTGGACTTCCAGAAGGCTTTCGACAAGGTCCCTCATAAGAGATTAGTATACAAACTTAAAGCACACGGCATTGGGGGTTCAGTATTGATGTGGATAGAGAACTGGCTGGCAAACAGGAAGCAAAGAGTAGGAGTAAACGGGTCCTTTTCACAATGGCAGGCAGTGACTAGTAGGGTACCGCAAGGCTCAATGCTGGGACCCCAGCTATTTACAATATATATTAATGATCTGGATGAGAGAATTGAAGGCAATATCTCCAAGTTTGCGGATGACACTAAGCTGGGGGGCAGTGTTAGCTGTGAGGAGGATGCTAGGAGACTGCAAGGTGACTTGGATAGGCTGGGTGAGTGGGCAAATGTTTGGCAGATGCAGTATAATGTGGATAAATGTGAGGTTATCCATTTTGGTGGCAAAAACAGGAAAGCAGACTATTATCTAAATGGTGGCCGACTAGGAAAAGGGGAGATGCAGCGAGACCTGGGTGTCATGGTACACCAGTCATTGAAAGTAGGCATGCAGGTGCAGCAGGCAGTGAAGAAAGCGAATGATATGTTAGCTTTCATAGCAAAAGGATTTGAGTATAGGAGCAGGGAGGTTCTACTGCAGTTGTACAGGGTCTTGGTGAGACCACACCTGGAGTATTGCGTACAGTTTTGGTCTCCAAATCTGAGGAAGGACATTATTGCCATAGAGGGAGTGCAGAGAAGGTTCACCAGACTGATTCCTGGGATGTCAGGACTGTCTTATGAAGAAAAACTGGATAAACTTGGTTTATACTCTCTAGAATTTAGGAGATTGAGAGGGGATCTTATAGAAACTTACAAAATTCTTAAGGGGTTGGACAGGCTAGATGCAGGAAGATTGTTCCCGATGTTGGGGAAGTCCAGGACAAGGGGTCACAGCTTAAGGATAAAGGGGAAATCCTTTAAAACCGAGATGAGAAGAACTTTTTTCACACAGAGAGTGGTGAATCTCTGGAACTCTCTGCCACAGAGGGTAGTCGAGGCCAGTTCATTGGCTATATTTAAGAGGGAGTTAGATGTGGCCCTTGTGGCTAAGGGGATCAGAGGGTATGGAGAGAAGGCAGGTACGGGATACTGAGTTGGATGATCAGCCATGATCATATTGAATGGCGGTGCAGGCTCGAAGGGCCGAATGGCCTACTCCTGCACCTAATTTCTATGTTTCTATGGTTTGCTACGACGACATAGGCTTGTTGTCAAGAGGAGGGATTGACATTCAGCCGTCTCAACACTCGACACTAGGGGGCAGTCTTGCACTGACGCACCGAGTGTTCCCATCACAATGTTGTGGGTGGACAGGGAGAGAGACAGGGAGAGAGACAGGGAGAGAGACAGGGAGAGACACAGGGGGAGAGAGACAGTGAGTAGGGAGTGGGAGAGGGACACAGACACCTCTGCTGCCAGTAACTCATCGTGTGGACAGTGAGCAAAACATAAACTTGAGCGCTCAAAGTTTAAACATCTATTTAAACTGCTTACGTGTTGCGGCTGTTTGCAAGTGTGTACACCAGCTCTGTTGTGTTCTAATCTTGGTTCCCTTGCTGAATGGTGTGTGTGATGGGAAGGGTGATTATAGAGTGATGGGTTGTTAATATGACTAAGATACTGTATAGTATATGCGGGCTTTTTCTTTTCTTTTTCTTTTTTTCTTATTTGTATGGCTTTGTAAATATTTGATTAGTGTTCAAATGTAAATAATTTGGTGTACATATAGTGGCTGGTGTACATATGGTGTACATATAGCTGCTAAATTTGTATGAGATAATTACAAGCAGTTGAATAAGGGGTGGGAATTAATAAGCTTTGGCTTCTTCCTGCTCCTTTTCGGACACATATGATTTCATTTATTTATAGATATTGTTTATGACACTTTATAAATATTTTTGTTTTGTTTTTTGTATGCTGTTTCACATTTGCTTTTTATTCTTTTATTCTGTCCGAAATAAATAAATAAATAAATAAATAGATGTGTGTGTGTGTGTGCGTGTGTGAATGTGTGTGTGTGAATGTGTGTGCATGCATGCGTGTGTGTGTGTAGGCGCATTGCGTGCGTGAGCATGTGTGTGTGCGTGTGTGTGAATTTGTGTGTGTGTGTGTGTGTGTGTGCGTGTGAATGTGTGTGCGTGCGCATGCGTGTGTGCGCGTGCGTGTGCGTGTGTGCGCGTGCGTGCGTGTATGTGTGTGCGCGTGCGTGTGTGTGTGCGCGTGCGTGCGTGCGCACGTGTATGTGTGCAGGGATGGGGATGACCAAAGATGGGGAGACAGGATTTCAGGACCCGAGGAATTACGCTATGACGCTGGAAAACAATATTCTGTTTTTCTCTCCTGCACGCGTGTAGCTGGATTGTACTCGTGTACGGCATCATTTGATCGGTAGCTTGTAAACAGAAGCTTTCCACTGTATCTCACTACACCTCTCGAGACATGGTGTTAGTATAATACATACTGAAGTATGAGGGGAAGAACTCAAATGGGGAGGGGGCCATGCAGCAGTGACGGGGGGCAGAGACCGATCCCGGCGTGAGGCGAACAATCTCATTCCAAAAAAGTGCCGGGTTGCAACTTCCCTCCAGACGGGTCTCAGACAGGAGTTACTCTGGATTAAATTAATCGTCAATGTTTAGAGATACTAAATTGCAATATATTGTAAATCAGTTTAAACTTATTTAATTGTGATTTTTTTAAAACTGCGTTGTCTTGGTGAGTTTATTTTAGTTTAGAGACACAGTGTGGAAACAAGGCCTTCGGCCAGTCGAGTCTGCGGCAACTAGCGATCTACACCAGCACTAGCCTACACACCAGGGATGATTTACAGCTTTACCGAAGCCAATTAACCTACAAACCAGGACATTTTATGGAGTGTGGGAGGAAACCGGAGCACCCGGAGAAAACCCGCACGGTCACGGGGACAACGTACAAATTCGGTACAGGCAGCACCCGTGGTCAGGATGGAGCCCGGGTCTCTGGCGCTGTGAGGCAGCAACTCTACCACTGCGCCACCGTGAATTCTTGGCGGAGCAGTATCAAAAAAAATAAATCAGACTTTGGTGATCCGAGTTTCTCAGAAATTCAATGTTTTGCACCGACACAAGAATCAGCTGCTCTCTCTCTCTGTGCCATTGGGGCCTTGCTTTGACACATTTACTCAAAAACAGTCCTCAAAGTAATTTTTGAAGAGAAAAAACATTGTGTTTCCAAGAAGTAGCTGGCGGTCCGTGCCAAATATCCGATAGCAGGGAGCTTTACTGGAACAGCAGAGTGGTGCTGGTGTTAACGAGGTCTGTTGTTGCCCAAGGCTTAACGTAACCTTGGGAACTTAAACCACAGAAGAGCAGCAAATGTCAATTTTATGAGACTTATCAGAGCAATAATTACAATCACAATTCAGCCAACTTAGGAACAGAGAAACGGGGCAAGGTTTATAAAAGGTAGACAAAAATGCTGGAGAAACTCAGCGGGTGAGGCAGCATCTATGGATCGAAGGAATAGGTGATGTTTTGGGTCGTGACCGAGGGGTCATAAGTGATAGGAGTAGAATTAGGCCATTCGGCCCATCATCTACTCCGCCATTCAGTCATGGCTAATCTATCTCTCCCTCCTAACCCCATTCTCCTGCCTTTTCCCCATAACCCCTGACACTTGTACTAATCAAGAATCTATCTATCTCTGCCGTAAAAATATCGATTCACTTGGCCTCCACAGCCTTCTGTGGTAAAGAATTCCACAGATTCACCACTTTGACTAAATAAATTCCTCCTCATCTCTATCCTAAAGGAACGTCTTTTAATTCTGAGGCTATGACCTCTGGTCCTAGACTCTCCCACTAGTGGAAACATCCTCCCCACATCCACTCTATCCAAACCTTTCACTATTCTGCACATTTCAATGAGGTCCCCCCTCATTCTTCTAAACTCCAGCGTTTACAGGCCCAGTGCCGTCAAACATTCATCATAGGCTTACCCACTCATTCCTGGGATCATTCTTGTAAATCTCCTCTGGACCTTTTCCAGAGCCAGCACTCAGATGTAGTGGCCAAAATTGCTCACAATACTCCAAATGCGGCCTGACCAGCGCCTTATAGAGCCTCAGCATTACATGTGTAGGAAGGAACTTGAGATGCTGGTTTAAACCGAAGATAGAGACAAAAAGCTGGAGTAACTCAGCGGGCCAGGCAGCATCTCTGGAGACAAGTTCACGTTTCGGGTCGAGACCATTCTTCAGATCTTCTCAGCGTTACATCCCAGTTTTTGTAAACAAGCCCTCTCGAAACTAATCCACTCTATCCAAGCATCTGTAGCCCCACAGCAAAGAAGGCAATGTATTTTACCGGCGTTGAGCCGTACCTGTTCTGCCTATGCCGGCACTGCAGTGGACGACTATGGGGGGTCCTCCGCGGTGGCCGTTCCAGCGGTTGCCCAGGTTACGGATGGAGAGGCCTTGCTGCAGCCGCACGGCCGACCGGAAGTCGATGAGCGCGGCGGCGGACGACGGCACCCCGTAATCCGGCCAGCTCACGTACTGGAAGTGGATCACCTGCCGCCTCTCATGGGTCTGCGGTAGAGAATCAAAATCAAAATTAATACACGTACTCCCTTGTGTCGGGAGGAACAGCAGGTGACGCAGCGGTAAAGTTACTGCCTTGCAGCACCAGAGACCCGGGTTCGATCCTGACTACGGGTGCTGTCTGTACGGCGTTTGCACGTTCTCCACGTGACCTGCGTGGGTTTTCTCCGAGATCTTCTGTTTCCGACACACTCCAAAGACATACAGGTTTGTAGGTTGATTGGCTTGGTATAAATGTAAATTGTCCCCAGTTTGTGTAGGATAGTGTAGGTATGTTGCAAAACGTACCTGAAGGTCGCTGAAAATCTGTCCCAGCCCGTGTGCGCGACTTTGGCGCCGTTTAGAGGGGGCGGGTTTAAAACGCGATTTTCCCTAGGCTGTTCAAATCGAGGTTTTTCAGCCTAGTTAATTATTAACGAAAAATCGCTGGAAGATTCCGTCGCTTGAGCTATTATTAGTTTTAAGGGCTTTATTTAATTGTTATAGTAGGTTAAAAATTAACTTCTAAACCCGCAACCGCCGACAACAGGCCAGATCTCATACAGGGGAAAACGGAAGGTAGGCTGTTTATTTTTACGTTAAAAACGGCTTCTTAAGATCCCTTTATACAAAGTTTAATGTTGCGAGTAGCTAATTTGGGGCCCATTAAATCCCGCAGTATTTTTCTGGGCATTTGAGGGCACAAATCTACCGCAATGTGAACGTTCTAAACCAGCGCGTTCCACAGGGACCCACTGGAAAGCTGATTTAAATGGACATTAATTTACAGCAATTGAACACTAAATTCCTTCCATTTGGCCTATAAATTAATGTAAATGAGATTTTAAAATCATGTTTATTGTGAATTATTTGTGAATATTATTTGGACACTTAGGCTATTTAAAAATGTTAATCATTTATTAAGAAATGGATAGATGTTTAGATCTAGTAATTGAAGTTTGGAATTAGCTACAATTGGGTAAATAACTAATTAAAGGTACACAAAATTGCTGGAGGAACTCAGCGGGTGCAGCAGCATCTATGGAGCGAAGGAAATAGGCGACGTTTCGGGCCGACACCCTTCTTCAGACGGATGGGGGGTGGGGAAAGAAAGAAGGAAAAAGGGAGGAGGAGGAGCCCGAGGGCGGGCGGATGGGAGGGTGGGAGGAGACAGCTAGAGGGTGAAGGAAGGGGAGGGGACAGCACAGGCTAGCCAAATTGGGGGAATTCAATGTTGATGCCATAAGGGCGCAAGGACCCCAGACGGAATATGAGGTGCTGTTCCTCCAATTTCCGCTGTTGCTCACTCTGGCAATGGAGGAGACCCAGGACAGAGAGGTCGGATTGGGAATGGGAGGGGGAGTTGAAGTGCTGAGCCACCGGGAGGTCATGTAGGTTAAGGCGGACTGAGCGGAGGTGTTCGGCGAAACGGTCGCCCAACCTACGCTTGGTCTCACCGATGTAAATTAGCTGACATCTAGAGCAGCAGTAGATGAGGTTGGAGGAGATACAGGTGAACCTTTGTCGCACCTGGAACGACTGCTTGGGACCTTGGATGGAGTCGAGGGGGGAGGTGAATGGACAGGTGTTGCATTTCTTGCGGTTGCAACGGAAAGTGCCCGGGGAGGGGGTGGTGCGGGAGGGAAGGGAAGAATTGACAAGGGAGTTGCGGAGGGAGCGGTCTTTGCGGAAGGCAGACATGGGGGGAGATGGGAAGATGTGGCGAGTGGTGGGGTCACGTTGGAGGTGGCGGAAATGGCGGAGGATTATGTGTTGTATTTGCCGGCTGGTGGGGTGAAAGGTGAGGACCAGAGGGACTCTGCCCTTTTTGCGTGTGCGGGGATGGGGAGAGAGAGCAGTGTTGCGGGGTATGGATGAGACTCTGGTGCGAGCCTCATCTATGGTGGCGGAGGGGAATCCCCGTTCCCTGAAGAACGAGGACATTTCCGATGCCCTGGTATGAAATGTCTCATCCTGGGAACAGATGCGGCGTAGGCGGAGGAATTGGGAGTAAGGGATGGAGTCTTTACAGGGGGCAGGGTGGGAAGACGTGTAGTCCAGATAGCCATGTGAGTCAGTGGGTTTATAATGTATGTCGGTCAGGAGTCTGTCCCCTGCGATGGAGATGGGGAGGTCAAGGAATGGTAGGGAAGTGTCGGAAATCGTCCAGGTGTATTGGAGTGCCGGATGGAAGTTGGTGGTGAAGTGGATGAAGTCAGTCAGTTGTGTGTGGGTGCAGGAGGTGGCACCAAAGCAGTCGTCAATGTAGCGGAGGTAGAGGTCGGGGATGGGGCCCTGGTACGCATTGAACAAGGATTGTTCAACGTACCCGACAAAGAGGCAGGCGTAGCTGGGGCCCATGCGTGTGCCCATAGCTACGCCTTGTGTTTGGAGGAAATGGGAGGAGTCAAATGTAAAGTTATTGAGGGTGAGGACCAACTCCGCTAAGCGGAGGAGAGTGTCAGTGGCTGGGTAAAGGTTGCTCCTCTGCTCGAGGAAGAACCGGAGGGCTTTGAGGCCATCCTGGTGGGGGATGGAGGTGTAGAGTGACCGGACATCCATGGTGAAGATGAGGGGGTGAGGGCCCAGAGAGTGGAATGCGTGGAGGCGGCGGAGAGTGTCTGAGGTGTCTAGAACATAGGTGGGGAGGGATTTGACCAAGGGGGATAGGATGGTGTCAAGGTATGTGGAGATGAGTTCGGTGGGGCACGAACACGCAGAGACAATGGGTCTGCCGGGAGAGCCGGGTTTGTGGATTTTGGGGAGAAGGTAAAAACGGGCCGTGCGGGGCTGGGGAACGATGAGTTTGGAGGCTTGGTCAGGTAGGGCGTGGGAATTGATGAAGTCGGTGATGGTGCTAGAAATGGTGGCCTGGTGCTCGTCAGTGGGGTCATGGTCCAAGGGTAAGTAGGAGGAGGTGTCCGAGAGTTGGCGCGTGGCCTCAGCTTTGTAGAGATCGACGCGCCAGACTACCACGGCACCTCCCTTGTCGGCTGGTTTGATGACCCAGTCTGGGTTTTTGCGGAGAGATTCGATGGCAGTGCGTTCAGATTATATGCTTTAATTTCAGGTCATCCAAGTAAGCTTATTTTATATTTGTTTCAGAATGCTTCAATCTATGATAACTGAAAATGTCATTCAGTTCTCTTAATTTTTAAGAAAGTTATAGGCTTTTGACTGTCCACGATCATAGCTTTTTTGTTATGTCCATAGAAAATCAATAGGGAACAAGATGCTAATTTCCGAGTATGAAAATGGCCATAACATTTTAAATACTTGAGATATGAAAGTGAATTAGGTGTCAAATTAAACTTCTTTTTATGCTTTATCTGATGGGATAAATTGCAGACTTGATTTTTAAAATCTCAAAATGTAGTAACATTGCTAGATAGTGTTAGTGTGTGGGGATAGCTGTTTGGCGCAGACTCTGTGAGTCGAAGGGCCTGTTTCTCTATCTCTAAAACTAAACTGCAGATGCTGGTTTAAATCGTAGATAGACACAAAAAGCTCAGTGGGCCAGGCAGCATCTTTGTAGAAAAGGAATAGGTGACGTTTCGGGTTGGAGCCTTTCTTCAGACAGTATGCAGAAGGGTTACGACCCGAAACATCACCTGCTCCTTTTCTCCAGAGATGCTGCCTGACCCGCTGAATTGCTCCAGTACTTTGTGTCTAACCTACAAGTCTTTGGAATGTGAGAGCAAACTGGAGAACATACAAACTCCGCACAGACAGCACCTGTAGTCAGGATCGAACTCACGTCTCTGGCGCTGTAAGGCAGCAAAACTGCTACTGCGCCATTGTACGGCTGGTTCACTGGGCTAGTGTGAAGGGAGTGGATGAGGAAATGGACCAACGGAGAACTAGGATGAACGGCTGATCGAGGGTCGGCATGGACTCGGTGGGCCGAAGGGCCTGTATTTTTAAGTTGCTCCCTCAGCAACAGAGTCAACTATCTTTACAAAGACATGGAGCAAAAGATGATTCGCTTACCTCTACATTCTGAATCACTAGTGTTGTTTTGTTAAAATGTGTGAAGCTTTCTATTTCCAGGTTTTTGACTGAGATAAGTCCATAGTTGCTCTGGACATTGTGATCCAACGGCCAGTACTGGCCACACTTTTTCCTGCCGCTCTCGTCAATTCTAAAGCAGTGAAAGACACGGTTAGAAAATATAACGTGCAAGCAAGCGGTGGTGCAACATACAGTCTGATAGAAAGACAAGTTTTGGAAATATGGAAACGCTTCCATTCTTGGAAATCAGCCGGCAGAGAAACAAAATGGTGGCGAAAAAAATGTGACAAAATGGTGGCGACACGAGGAAATGCAGGTGCTCGTTTACCAAAATAAAAGCACGCACACACACAAAGTGCTGGAGTAATTCAGCAGGTCAGGCAGCATCTATGGAGAAGTGTTCTTGTAAACCATGGGAACACCAAATGCTGCGAGGCTACATTTAGCGTATTGTTTTTCAGTTCTGGGCACCAGGTTATAGGAAAAATGTTGTCAAGCTGGAAAGGATACAGAGAAGATTTACGAGGATGTTGCCAGGACTAGAGGGTCTGAGCTATAAGGAGGGGTTGAGTAGACTGGGTCTCTATTCCTTGGAGCGCAGGAGGATGAGGGGTGATCTTATAGAGGGGTATAAAATCAATGAAAGGAATAGATCGGGTAGATGCACAGAGTCTCTTGCCCAGAGTAGGTAAATTGAGGACCAGAGGACAGAGGTTTAAGATGAAGGGGAAAAGATTTAATAGGAATCTGAGAAGTATTCTGTTACATATAAATATCTAAGTAAATGGAAGTTTGTTCCATCAGGTTAACTTTGTACATTTACTGACACTATCAGACCACACCTCATACAGAGCCAGGCCAGTGATGAGATTCAATTCCATTCCAAACACTCGCGGTGAACGTTCAATCAAAGTACAAAAGAGCTACTTTCAAGCAAAGATTAATTTGTTGTCCTGTTTAACGTGTTTTTGGTTTTATCAGTGAGCAGAAACACATGTGATCTGACAGGTAAAACATCAACATTTGAAAACATTGTAAAAAAAGTTTGATAACGCACGCCTCCAGATTCAGGAACAGTTTCTTCCCGGCTACTATGAGGCAACTGAACCGTCCTATCACCAACTAGAGCGGTCCGGAGCCACCATCTACCTCATTGGAGATTCTCGGGCTAACTTTAATCGGACTTTACTGGACTTTACCTTGCAAAATATATTTTTTATGTGGGGGTTGGGGAAACTGTTTTTCCAGTCACCACCTGGTCGAGGATGCGTCTTTCTCCGAGCTACATCTTCGCCCCCTCCTCGCAGTCTACCATCTTGATTGGCGTGGCCTTTCCTGCGGAGACCGAGCAGAGCTTCAGCGGCGGCGCATCACTGGATTCCATCGCGGAGCGGGCGATGTTTTATCGGGGATCGCCGTGTTGGAGCTCCGGAGTGTTGGGTCAGCTGAGTACATCGTGGAGCTGTGGTTTGCGGCGCTGACTTCAACATCGCGGAGCCTGGGATCCTTGCCAGGGTCGTCAGCAATGAATCTCCGTCCAGCTCGGCCTGTGGACTTTGGGAGACGCGGTCTCCAGTAGGAAATGGCTGATTAGGAAACTCCAAGCCGCTGAGCGTGTTTTCCGTTCCGATGCCGGAGCTCCATCATACCGGCGAGAGGGCCTGAAACATCGGGGGCCGCTATAGCGGCAAATATGGAGGCCTAAAAGGCCCCGACCACGGGTGAACAAGTGGAAGAGGACTGAACTTTATTGCCTTCCCTCACAGTGGGAAACGTTGATTCCGCTGTGTGGGGATGTTCATGTTAAATTCTATCGTGTGTTGTGTTCGTTTTATTCGTCTGGCTGTACGGTAACTCAAATCTCACTGCACCAATTGGTGCATGTGACAATAAATGTCTCTTGAACTTGAACTTGTTAACCCCATCCTCCTGTATTTGTACACTGTGGACGGCTTGATTGTAATCATCTACTGGTTAGCATGCGACAAAAAGCTTTTCACTGTAACCTCGATAATAATCTCAACAATAAACTAAATTTCGATAACCTAAGCTAAACGTTTCCTGGAGTCAAGAGGTGAAAGTTTCAGGATGAGGCAGGCTAAGATGCACATGGTTGCTAGATTCATTATCTCCCACTTACCTTGTGGTCATGACTATGACGAGGACATGCTGTTCCCACACCATTCTCCAGAAGTCGTTGTACGTCTTTTCCAATGGTCCTGGAATAGAAAATAAAAGGGCTGAGCGGCACGGTGGCGCAGCGGTAGAGTTGCTGCCTGACAGCACCAGAGACCCCCGTTCAATCCTGACTACAGGCGCTGCCTGTACGGAGTTTGTACGTTCTCCCCATGACCCGCGTGGGTTTCCCCCGAGATCTTCGGTTTTCCCCCACATTCCAAAGACGTACAGGTTTGTAGGTTAATTAGCTTGGTTGTAACTGTAAAATTGCCCCTTGTCAGTGTGTACAGGGTAGTGTTAATGTGCGGGGATCGCTGGTCAGTGTGGACTCGGTGGGCCGAAGGGTCTGTTTTGGCACTTCTTCTTCTGTCGTATGTCTTTTAGACCTTCAGCTCCGTTGAGGCGAGCCAGGCCAATGTGTCATCGTCCAGCTCAATCACACCTCGTTCACCATTCGGTGGCCGGTGTTTGGGGCAACTGGTGACCATGTGCTCCACTGTCTGTGTTGGGTCTCCACACTCGCAGGAGGCTTTGTCCACGCACCTCCTGCGATATAGTGTTTTAGTATTATATCTCTAAACTAAACTAACTAGTATTGAAAATAAGGAATTTGACTACAAGGGTGTGGCAGATGATACAAAGCTCCTGGGGCAACAGAGTGAAACACTAGATGTCCTACACCAAACAAGCTCTCCATCAAGTGGCACCGCAACCTTGCATTCTTGGGAAGGTAAAAGTCAAGGACATCAAGTCCAACCCTCCATCAAAACCTTTCATGGAGGTCATATGAACTATAGAAGGGTCTCAACCCAAAACGTCCAGGTCGAGACCCTTATCTCCAGAGATGTTGCCTGTCCCTGTAAATGAATGACTCCAGCATTTTGTGTCTATCTGGTTGTTAGGTGAATTAGTTACGTTAAATTATCCGTAGTGTAGATGGGTTGCTGGGAGAATCAGAGGGGTGTTAATAGGCATGTGAAAGACAGCAAGTTACAAATGTGGGAACGGGATAGATAGGGAAAGGCCTATATTATTCCTTCAAAACAATGAAATGAGAAGGTTTTCCAGATGTTACTGAACGTACCTTGAGTGCCGATGTAGGCATTCTTTTGCTTGTACCCATCCATGAAGCTGGCATTGATATAATCTGTTCTCTGCAGGAAGAATAAAATTATACATTATAAATTACCCCAGCATTGCACTTAAATCATTTAATTTTGGGGAGAATTTAGTTTAGTTTAGATATACAGCGTGGAAACAGGCCCTTCGGCCCACCAAGTCCATGCTGACCAGCGATTACTAGTTCTATGCTACAAACTAGGGAACATTTACAGAAGCCAATGACCAACAAACTCGCATGTCTTTGGGATGTGGGAGGAAACCGGACGACCCACGCAGGTCACAGGGTGAACATGCAAACTCCACATAGATAGCAGCCATAGTCAGGATTGAACCCGGGTCTCTGACGCTGCGACTATACTATTGAGCCACTGTGCCGAATATATTACTGAAAATCTTTGCATCGCCAAGTTCCAGTACACTCCAAAAATTGGACAGCATGGCAATATTGCAACGATAAATACATTAAATATGGGCTTTACATTTATTTCCTCTGATATTTAAGTATACTATTTAACACTGATTTATCTGAATTTATAATCTTTTGATCAATATGTTTATAGTCTGCTATGTGCTATATTCCAACAACTATCAGTTCTTGAAGCAACATGTCACATCTTACTGTAATGCATTGAAAATAGACACAAAGAGCTGGAGTAACTCAGCGGGACAGGCAGCATCTCTGGAGAGAAGGAATGGGTGACGTTTCAGGTCGAGACCCATCTTCAGACTTCGTCTGGACCCGCAGTCTGAGTGACTCCAGCATTTTGTGTCTACCTTCGATTTAAACCAGCATCTGCTGTTCTTTCCGACTGCTTTATTGGGATGTGGTTTCAACTGTGTTCTTCTCCGAGCCTCTATAAATAGTCTCTGCAGACCGCTGTATTGCAGTTTAAATACGCCCGTATTCCTGGGCAAACAGACTCCCTCTCCTGCACAAACAGGCTGCTTGGTTTGGATCCTGATCCATATCCGATTTTAGAACATTGCAAGGTGTGGACTAGCAGATGGTTCAATAGACGGTTACTGAGGAGGTTAAACATCCGTGCAGAGATCTCCCTTTGCCAAAATCGTTCAATCTTCTCTGATAAAAATGTCACTTTTGTCCTGGCCTTCCTCCATTCCAGCTTTCTTTCCCCACCCTCCCCCCCTACAATCAGTGTCCCGACCCAAAGTAGGCTGGATCTCTGGTCCATGGAGCGCAGGAGGATGAGGGGAGATCTTATGGAGGTGTACAAAATGATGAGAGGCATAGATCAGGTGGATGCACAGAGTCTCTTGCCCAGACTAGGGGAATCGAGGACCAGAGGACACAAGTTCAAGCAGACGGGGAAAGGATTTAATAGGAATCTGAGAGGTAACTTTTTCACACAGAGGTGGTGGGTGTATGGAACAAGCTGCCAGAGGAGGTAGCTGAGGCTGGGACTATCCCATTGTTTAAGAAACAGTTGGACAGGTACATGGACAGGACAGGTTTGGAGGGTTATGGACCAAGCGCAGGCAAGTGGGACTAGTGTAGCTGGGACATTGTTGGCCAGTCTGGGCGATTTGGGCCAAAGGGCCTGTTTCCACACTGTATTACTCTATGACTCTATCCCAAAAGACCTGCAGGTTTGTGGATTAATAGGCACCTGTCAAATTGCCCCCAGAGTGTAGGGAGTGGATGAGAAAGCACGACAATATAGAACTCGTGTGAGCAGGCGATCAATGGTCAGCGTGGTCTCGGTGGGCCGGAGGGCCTATTTCCAGGCTGCTATCTCTAAAACTAAAAGCAAACCACTCCAGATCCACAGGGCCTGGAACCAAGTGATGATTCAGCCTCCCTGTGTGGGTCCAAATCTCTCTTACCTCATCATGATTGAAAGGCTTCAACTTTACTCTGGTCTGGTCCAGGCACAGTACATCCCCGTATCGATTCTTCTGCTGGTTGTACGGCTGTCTACAAGCAAAGAAAAAAAAACTATTACAAGAAAAATCATCTTGGAGTCATACAGCAATACAGCACGGAAATAGGCCCTTCGGCCCAACTCGTCCATGCTGATCAAATTTCCTCACCAAGCTCATCCCTCAAGTTGTAGTAGTAGAATTAGGCCATTTGGCCCATCGAGTCTACTCCCCCATTCAATCATGGCTGATCTATGCCTCCTATTCCCATTTGCTGCCTTCTCCCCATAACCCTTGACACCCGTTCTAATCCAGAATTTGTTTATCTCTGCCTTAAAAATTTCCACTGACTTGGCCTCCACAGCTCTATGTGGCAATGAGGTCCACAGATTAACTACCCTCTAACTAAAGTAGTTCCTCCTCAACTCATTTCTAAAAGAGCGCCCTTTAATTCTGAGGCTATGACCTCTGGTCCTAGACTCTCCCACCAGTGGAAACATCCTTTCCACATCCACTCTATCTATGCCTTTCATTATTCTGTAAGTTTCAATGAGGTTCCCCCACAACCTTCTAAACACCAGCGAGTAGAGGCCCAGTGCCGTCAAACACTCATCATATGCTAACCCATTCATTCCTGGAATCATTCTTGTAAACCTTCCCTGGACCCTCTCCAGAGCCAGCACACCCTTGCTCAGATATGGGGTCCAGATTTGCTCACATTTGGCCCATATCCCTCCAAACCATTCCTATCCATGCACCATATGTTAAGAGGGAAGACAAGCCACTCCATTTCTCATTCTTTGAGCCTAGTATTAGGGAGCTTATTGAAGCAGCTGGGGGACAAACTAATACACTCCCCCCCCTCCCCCCCCCACCCCTCCCTCTTCCCCTCCTATTTTTGGAAGGCCTGGCTATTGCATAATGTCATGGTCTTCGGACTTTAGAGATACAGCGTGGAAACAGGCCCTTCAGCCCACGCGGACCAGTGTGCACTACACATCAGGGACAATTTACAATGTTTACTGAAGCCAATTAACCGACAAACCTGTACATCATTGGAGTATGGGAGAAAACCGGAACACCCAGAGAAAACCCATGCGGGTCACGGGGAGAACGTACAAACTCCGTTCAGACATCACCAGTAGTCAGGATTGAACCCAGGTCTCTGGTGCTGTAAGGCAGCAACTCTTACCACTGCACCACCGTGTCACCAGTTCTATAGCTTCCTCTGGCAGCTCATTCCAGATTATACTCAGTATGATTATGACTATTTACATGCTACGACGCGGATCAGGATCAGACGCGGCCTATCCCGGAGACGCGCCCGGGGCTTCAGCGGCGGGCGCAGCGTGGACTCTCGGCGTGGAGCGGGTGAGCCCTCGCTGGGGCTCGCTGGAGGGGAGCGCTCCGTTTCGCTGACCCGGGGCAGCCGGCAGCCTGAAGTCGCAGCCTGAAGCCGTGGTCTGCAGAGCTCCAGCTGGTGCAGCGTCTATAGCCCGGGATCTCACGTTGGGGACCCGGGGGAAGAAGCCATCACTGCCGGCCCGCGGCCGACTTCTACCGCGGGTCCGGCATGGACTTACCATCACCCCTGGAGGGGAGCTTCGACCGCCGGCCCTGCAGTCTACGGTGCTTCTGGCTGCGGCGGGGACTTTAAATCTTGACCGCCGGCCTGCGGCCTACAACAACTTAAAGCCGCGGTCTCCGGTGAGGAAGAGCCGATCCTGGACTGACTCTGGACTCTGGTCCTGACCACGGGGGGGAAATGGAGGAGGACTGGCCAAATTTTGTGCCTTCCACCACAGTGATGAATGCTGTGGTGGATGTTTGTGTTACAGTTTTATTGTGGTTGTGTGTTCTTTATTATTGTATCGCTGCAGACAACCCAAATTTCCACCAGCCTGGCTGTGTGGCAATAAATTATATCTAATATCTAATCTAATCTAGCCACTGAAGCAGATCCACAAACTCATATTACAATCTCTTTCAACACTCATTCAGGTGAAAGTTACAACAATAAACTTCTCCCTCGTGACCCGTTAAAAGCATTGAAGACTCGAGGTCATTGGTCCCACCTGCTGCGGGCTCCCCTGCACTGAGGGTAGCAGCTCGTTGCGGGGGTGCTTGCCCTGCACCAGCACCATCCCGTTTGCTATTTCTTTTTACCAAACATTTTCTATTCCATTCATCAGATCCTGCCGACTACGCCAATTGTTACAAGGGAACGGGTTCAAGGAAATTGACGAGTAGAACAGAAAAAGGCTCACTCGTTTGTTTAGTTGCAAATCAGTATTATTGGCAAGAGAGAATAAAAAGAATACTAAAGTATGCGCGGGGTCCGGTTTAAAGCAGCCCATCTCTCGCTCTCTGCTTCCATCCGCAGCGCTGATCGCGACTCAGCCCGTCGTACATGAACTTGAACTAACTTCTGGTTTCCTGGCGCCTGCCTTAATACAGGTAAGAAATCAGGTGTTGAAATAACCGGCAGTAAGTCCTGGCCAGTACCGCTGCTCCCGATTCAAACTATCACCAATGGCAGGGGACTGCATCCAGGCGAGGTCCCCCCCCCCCCCCGGAACCAAAGCACTATCAGCCGCAGACTGGCGCGTCAAGCACTACACAGCACTACAGACTTGCTGCGTAAAGGTAATACACACGGCGCTGCCGGTTTGCGGTGCAAAGGTTTAAACAGAACGCTGTCGGCTTAACACGTGGGTATTTAAACAAAGAGCTGTCGGCCGCAGCGCTATGGGTTCTAAATGTAGCGCGACCAGCCACAGCGCCATGGGCTTTAAACACAGCGCTATGGTCACCGTGCTATGGGTCACACACTGTGCGGGGAAATTCTCGTATAACACTGGGTGACCAGAACTGCACACAGTCTACCATTCACCCTCAGTTCCCCAAAGTTTCAGATCAGTCTCGTTTAGTTTAGAGATACAGCGCGGACATATGCCCATCGGCCCACTGAGTCCGCACCGACCAGCACACTAACACTATCCTACACCCACTAGGGACAATTTACACTTATACCAAGCCAATTAGCCTGCAAACCTGTATGCCTTTGGAGTGTGGGAGGATACCGAAGATCTTGGAGAACCCACGCGTTCACGGGGGGAACGTACATACTCCGTATAGACAGCACCCACAGTCGGGATCGAACCTGGGTTTCCGGCGTTGCAAGTGCTGTAAGGCAGCAACTCTACCGCTGCACCACCAGTGTGCTGGGTGCCGATAGTGTTTGCAAGCTGCAACACTCTGCCTCAGCCGCTGGTGAAGGCAGATACTCTCAGTGTTTAAGAAGGGTGCAGGCGATGAGCACTGAATTGTCACGGCATTGAAAGCTACCGACCAAGTAAATGGGATTAGCGCAGATAGAGAGGGCAGCACACACATGAAGAGCCTGTTTCTGTGCTGTATTGTTTTAAATACAAGGCTAAAGCAGAGTAGTGGGACAGCTGTTAAAACTCCATCCAAGACTTCACAAGGTGTGACGGGCCAAACACACTTTCTGTTCTCTGGCCATCCATGGTTCCATTGAGCGGAGAGAGGGGAAAGCAAATGAATTCTAAAATACTCAGCCAGTTTGTACGCTGTTGCCAACGCACTGCCACGACTGTAAACACAAGAAGAGAAATCCCCGTGGGAAGATGCCAACCAGATCCCCGTGGGAAGATGCCAACCAGATCCCCGTGGGAAGATGCCAACCAGATCCCCGTGGGAAGATGCCAACCAGATCCCCGTGGGAAGATGCCAACCAGTGGAGGGCAGACGAAGGAAAGTTGTCTCTGGTCCAGACCTCCTCACTGCCGCTCGCAAAGACCAAAGTCGACATTAGTCAGTCAGAAAATATTAAACTAATCTAAATAACCCAGATGGCCAAACATGAAAGACATCAGTCCTGGTTGTCTGGTTATTTGTGTTTTTTTTAAATTCAGCGAGTCTGCCTGATCTCACGTCTCCCAAAATGTTCTCATGGGGCAAGTTCCGCAGTTAGTGTCTCACCACAAGTGGAGTACACTACACTTGTACTCCACTTCACCACACCGGCCTGCGTTCTGCTCTGGTGGATTGTTATCCAGCATGTTTTGCCTTTGTTTCCAGCTTCTGCAGTTTGATGTATCTTCCGGTGCTTGATATAAACACAATCTTCAACCTCTGAAATCCACGTTCAATCAGATAACACATCATTTCCAACATCAGAATTTCAGAGAGCCACACTTTACAGAGTCGTTCACTGTTATACTCGGGCCAGATTATAGGCAGCAAACTATCCTGTTCTTCAAGCTTGCAATGTGGAGTCATAGTCGTACAGCACGGAAACAGGCCCTTCGGTCCAACTTGCCCATGCCAGCCCCAGCTACACTAGTCCAACCTGCCCTCATTTGGCCTACAGCCCTATCCTATCCATGTACCCATCCAAACGTCTTTTAAATGTTGTTACAGTACCCCCCTCAACTACCTCCACATCCCCACCACCCTCTGTGTGAAAAGTTGCCCTTCACTTTTGTAGTAAATGTTTCCCCTCTCATCTTAAACCTATTTCCACAGGTTCTGACTTCCGTTATCCTGGGTACAGGGCTGTGTATTCGCCCTATCTATCCTCCTCATCATTTTATACACCTCTGTACGATCAACCCTCAGCCTCTGACGCTCCAAGGAGTAAAGGCCTAGCCTGCATAACCTCTCCCTGTAGCTCAGGCACTCAAGTCCTGGCAACATTGTCGTAAATCTCCTGCTTGCTCTTGCTTGAAAATTATTGGCCTCTGGAAGTTTCAGTAAGCAGCTATCAGTGACAAGACAAAATAAAAATGTCACTTGCAAAACAAAATGTAAAAAATCATTCAAGTTAACTGATTCTATCGATGCTGTGTAAACAGTCTGAAGTGTTGATTCACAAAACAGAAGCCTTTGTACCTGAATCCCTTTGGAGATATGTGTTGGACGGAACTAAAGCCGCTGGTTTACACCGAAGATCACACTAAAATGCTGGAGAAACTCAGCGGGATAGGCAGCATCTCTGGAGAGAAGGAATGGGTAACGTTTCGGGTCAAGACCCTTCTTTAGACTGAGTAAAACCTCCCAGTCTGAAGAAGGGTCTCCACCCGAAAAGTCACCCATTCCTTCTCTCCAGAGATGCTGCCTGTCCCGCTGAGTTACTCCAGTGTGTCTATCTGTGTGTCTCTATCTTTTCTTTGGAGATATGCTTTATAATATCAAAATCAGACTAAAAGTAAACGGCATTTAAGATATTTGATACCGACCAGGGAGTAATGGCGCAGGCTCCACAATCATCAACAATTACAGTACTTATATGAGTTAGTATAGAAAGGGAACACTTTTTGACTCCGGGGGGGTGGACTCTGGTGGAAAATATCCTGAAGCTGTAGAATGAGGTCGCGTAATTTGCATGCTAAGAACACGTACGTGGGACAGGCCCTTTACACTAATCAGCTTGTACGACAGACAGTGCCACGCTTTTGTGCACCCATTTGGACATACCACATCTTTAGTTTAGTTTAGCTTGGAGATACAGCGCGGAAACGAGCCCTTCGGCCCACCGGGTCCGCGCCGACCAGCGATCCCCGCATATTAATTATCCTGCACACACTAGGGACAATTTTTACATTTATACCAAGCCAATTTGCCTACAAACCTGTATGTCTTTGGAGTGTGGGAGGAAACCGAAGATCTCGGAGAAAACCCACACGGCCACAGGGAGAAGGTACAAACTCCGTAGTCGGGATTGAACCCGGGTCTCCGGCGCTGTAAGGCAACAACTCTACCCGGTTGCCATCATGGTCGCCCCTGTCTTGTAGGATTCTGCTAGACAATAAGGACGGCTTGGTGGCGCAGCAGTAGAGTTGCTGCCTCACAGCACCAGAGACCCGGGTTCGAACCAGACAAAGGGTGCTGTCTGTACGGAGTTTGCACGTTCTCCCCGCGACATGCGTGGGTTTTCTCTGAGATCTTCGGTTTCCTCCCACACTCTAAAGATGTACAGGTTTGTAGGTTAATTGCACTGATATAAATGTAAATTGTCCTGAGTCTGTGTGGGGTAGTGTTAGTGTGTGGGGATCGCTGGTCAGCGCGGACTCGGTGGGCCGGAAGGGCCTGTTTCCGCGCTGTATCTCCAAACTAAACTAAATTCAACCCTTCAACTTCAACCCTGTGGTTTAGGTGGGAAGAAAGGCGGGACTAACAGCGAGCAGTTGAATGTGCCTGAAGGCGTCTCCCGCCGGATGTCCTCGTACTCCTCGAAGATGCCGCTCTTCTGCACGGTGTTGACGTGCTCCAGCAGCTCCTCCACCGTCATCCCCTCCAGCCCCGGCACGTGCACCGACACCTCGTCCTTGGGGAAGCCGGCGATCAGCTCGTCCAGCGAGTCACTGCGTCCCTTTGGCGAGGTGAGGAACTGCTTGTTCCAGCTGGAATGGTCCATCTTCAGGCTGCCGCCCAAATGCTCGGGCAGGCAGTCCCTGGGCAGGTAGAGCTTCAACTCAAAGGTCTTCACCATCTGGACCTGCAACACAAACACACAACAGGGTCAACGCAGTTCCTATCTCACATTCCAAGCACCACAATAACCAGAGAGTGGGGGGGGGGGGGTCTTCCATGTATTTGGAGAGTCTACCATCAGAGGGCACAGCCTCAAAATAAAACAATGCAACATTAGAAAGGAGCTAAGGAGGAATTTCCTTAGCCAAACGGTGGTGAATCTGTGGAATTAATTGCCACAGATGGCGGTGGAGGCCAAGTCAATGGATATTTTAAAAGCAGAGATTTACAGGTTCTTGGTTGGTACGGTTGTCAGGGGTTACGGGGAGAAGGCAGGAGAATGGGTTTGAGAGGGAAAGAGAGATCAGCCTTGATTGAATGGATAGACTTGATGGTTCAATAGTGTTTTATTGTCACATGTGCAAACACACAGAGAAATTATTTTCTCTCATACAGTCCAGTACATTATTCCCATACCTCAGCACATCCTCGGTCAGCAAGTGTACTGAGATAGTCTACTGAGCCCGCATGCAAGAGGCACCATTTTCAAAGTCCAGTTCTAGCTCTTGTTCGTATGAGTGGTGCCTGATCCAGGCGAGCCCCAGGCTGCTGCAGCCATAGCCTGGATGGGCTGAATGGCCTAATTCTGCTCCTGAGACTTATGAACCTATGAACTTTGTGGGTGTCGGGACGTGCCACTTTACACAGGGATCTTCTAAGTGCAGGTCCTCCCCGTGTTATGGAAAGGGAATGTTCTGCTCCTGAGAACTATTTGTTGCTCAAACAGCTTGCAACAATGGGTCTGCCTGGCAACATATTTCAATGACACGAAGGTAAAACAAAGGCAACGCAAGGTTAAACCAGGGCGTTTAATGCAACCATTTGTTTAAGAAGGAACTGCAGATGCTGGAAAATCGAAGGTACACAAAAAAGCTGGAGAAACTCAGCGGGTGCAGGGTTTGGGTTTCGACCCGAAACGTTGCCTATTTCCTTTGGGTTTCGGCCCGAAACGTTGCCTATTTCCTTTGGGTTTCGGCCCGAAACGTTGCCTATTTCCTTTGGGTTTCGGCCCGAAACGTTGCCTATTTCCTTCGCTCCATAGATGCTGCTGCACCCGCTGAGTTTCTCCAGCTTTTTTGTGTACGTTTAATGCAACCATCCTGATATAGTCATGAACCAAGTTTCCATCCAGGGGAGAAGATGCCTGCAATCCCACCGCAGCCGCCAAATCCATCCTGCTGGTCTCCCAAACACTCTGCCCCCGGAGGCTGGTGGAAGCCTACAAGCATAGCTTTGGGAGGCCATGTTACAGTTGTACAGAACATTGGTGAGCCACACCTCGAGTACTGTGTTCAGCTGTGGTCACGCTGTTATGGGAAAGATGTTGTTAAGCAGGAAAGGGGGCAGAGGAGGTTTACTAGGATGTTGCCAAGACTTGAGAGGTTGGGCAGTCTAGGACTTTATTCCTTGGAGTGCACGATGATCACGACTGATCAATGTTAAAGTGCAGATGGATTCATATTTATAAGATTCAAGAAATTAGGGTGACGGGGAACTGGCACAGAAGAGGAGTTAAGGCCAGCATCGATCAATCATGATCGTATTGAATGGTGACGCGGGCTTGAGGACGAATCCTGCTCCAAATTGCTTGTGCTCTTATAAGTAAACATCTGGAGTTTCTCCATTCCAGCTGCTGGCATCTGCTTTAAAGACATGTCACCCTATTTTAATGCCATACCTATTCAACTCACACCACTGGAACCCATTTCACATCCATTATCAGCCAACAGTTCAGGCTAGACTAAACCCATGAATGCTCATCACATCTTGTATTGTTAACCACCAGCGTATTTTCCAATTCACTGGAGTTTAAAAGGATGAGAGGGGATCTTATAGAAGCATATAAAATTATAAAAGGACTGGACAAGCTAGATGCAGGAAAAATGTTCCCAATGTGGGGTGAGTCCAGAACCAGGGGCCACAGTCTTAGAATAAAGGGGAAGCCATTTAAGACTGAGGTGAGAAAAAACGTCTTCACCCAGAGAGTTGTGAATTTATGGAATTCCCTGCCACAGAGGGCAGTGGAGGCCAAGTCACTGGATGGATTTAAGAGAGAGTTAGATGGAGCTCTAGGGGCTAGTGGAGTCAAGGGATATGGGGAGAAGGCAGGCACGGGTTATTGATAGGGGACGATCAGCCATGATCACAATGAATGGTGGTGCTGGCTCGAAGGGCCGAATGGCCTCCTCCTGCACCTATTTTCTATGTTTCTATGTTTACATTATCTGAACATCTTTGGAAAAGTCCAGCATTCACTGCCCATCCCGATTTGTCCTCCAAAAGGTGGCAGGGAGCTCTCTCTAACCACATGAACAAAGAACGATACAGAGTGCTGGAGTAACTCACCGGGTCAGGCAGCATCCCCGGAGAACATGGATGGGTGACGGTTCTGGCTGAAGTTGGAAAGAAAGTTGGAAGAGAGGAGAGACAGGACAAAGCCTGGCAGTTAATAGCTTGTCAAGGTTTTGATAGGCAGATGGTGTACAGATAGGGTTGTATTCACTGGAATCTAGAAAGGACGAGAGGGGATCTTATAGAAACGTATAAAATTATAAAAGGACTGGACAAGCGAGATGCAGGAAAAAGGTTCCCAATGATGGGGGAGACCAGAACCAGGGGCCATAGTCTAAGAATAAAGTGGAGTCCATTTAAAACTGAGATAAGAAAAAACTTTTTCACCCAGAGTTGTGAGTTTGTGGAATTCTCCGCCACAGAAGGCAGAAGGGGCTGATTCACTGGATTAATTTAAAAGAGAGTTAGATAGTGTAGATGTTCCTTTAACATAGTGACCTCACCACTACTAACCACTCCCTATATCCCAAGTATAAATGTAACCTCCCCACCCCTTGATCTCTCTCTAGCTCGTGTGACGGACCACGTACAGCTAGTGCAGTAATGAATGTGAGTTATAACAATAAAAGCAGTAAAGACTACTGTGCGTTATTGTAGCTCTTTACATGGTGTCACAATAGTGGCTCTACGTCTCCTATTCTCTTGCTATCCTGTTTTTTTTTATTTGACCCAGTAACCTACCCCTTCTATACTCTCGTGCCATGGCTACCTCGTGCCGTAAACCTGATCCTCTCGTCTTCGATTCGGACATTGCCCACCGTTGGGATGTCTTTAGACGCGACTTTCAGCACTACGTGACGATTGCCCATCCCGCAGCCACCGCCGAGATGCGGGCGTCCCTACTCCTCAACATTGCCGGCCCCGCCGCCCTGGAACGGTCTGAGTCGTTTGTCTATGCTGCAGGTGAAGATGAGCGAGACCCGGTATGTCTTATGGCTAAATTCACCGCAATGTGCGACGTCCCCACTAACTGTATTCTCGCACGGTATAAGATGTTCAATCGGCGCCAGGTCGTTGGCGAGTCCGTTGATAACTACATCGCCGCTTTGAGACACATGGCCAGACGTTGTCGCCTGGACGCTCTCACACCAGACCAAGTGACCAGGGATATTCTTGTATATGGCCTCTTAGACTATAAGCTTAGGGCTGAACTTCTGCGTAAGCCCGACCTGTCCTTAGACGAGGCTCTCCACGCCGCCCGCATGGCTGAGGCGGTGGACTCGGCTTCGCCGCCGGCCGGTCATGACATCAACTTTGCCAGTGCTACCGCCCGCCGGCGGAACACTGGCCCGCCACGGCAACAGGTCTCTCCCGCACCCGGCGTCGCCAGCCCACGGCGTTGCCCTAACTGTAACTTTTCCTCCCATCAGTTCAATGTGTGCCCAGCGTTGGGAAAGACATGCAACTTTTGCAGAAAATTAAACCATTTCTCTGCAGCCTGCCGCTCCAAGGGCAGGCCAGTACCCGCACCACGGAGAATGTTAAACAACGTTGCTCAGGCTGATAGCGAGTTCGATTCCCAACACGAGCCCGAAGATTTACCTTTGTCCGATACTAGTTCCCCCTCCCAAGGGGAGGCGGGCATCTTTTCGATCTTAGATGCACATGCCTTGATAGCAGACCCTTCGGTTAGGGTTACTGTTAATGGTTCGACCTTCACTGCGAAACTAGACACGGGGGCAGTTACGAATGTAATGTCAACAAGCCTATTCAAAAAGATTAGGACCGATGAGAAAGTCACTGTTGACAACTCCCGCCTACATGCTTATGGGGGAGGGCTTCTCGTTCCCGTGGGAAAGGCAACCCTGCACTGCAAGATCCTGAAGGCCTCTCGGCCCCTCACTTTTTATCTGCTAGACTCTGACAGCGTCACCTTGCTGGGTGCCCGGGCGTGTCAGGACCTCGGCCTGGTCTCCTTTCACCGTGACATACACCTGGTGCGGACCCTCATGGACCCCCTGCTGGAATACCCCGACCGCTTCGACGACAAGCTGGGCAAGCTGCCCAGCTGCTACAAGATCGTCGTCGACCCCGATGTTGAACCTGTGATCCGCCCGCCACACCGCGTCTCCTTCGCCATGAAGGACAAGGTGGAATCAACGCTGCGCGACATGGTCACCTGGGGCATTCTCAAAGAGGTGAGCGATCCCACCCGGTGGGTCTCCACCATGGTCGTTGCCGCCAAAAAGGACAAAAGTGAAATCCGCATTTGTATCAACCCCAAGGACCTGAACCTGGCGATCAAACGACCGCACTACCCTATGCGAACTGTAGAGGACGTCGCTGCACAGGTCGGTCCGGCCACTGTCTTTTCGGTCCTCGACGCCAAGAGCTCGTTCTGGCAGATACCGCTTGACGAGCGATCCTCCTACTTGACCACCTTCAGCACGCCTTTTGGACGTTTCCGTTTCCTCCGCATGCCATTCGGGATCAACTCCGCCAGCGAGGTGTTCCAGCGGACCATGGAGCAGCTGTTTGCCGGTCTGCCGTGTGCCATAATCATGGACGACATCCTGGTCTACGGGAAGGACGTAGCCGAGCATGACCTCCACCTTCGCCTGGTCCTCGACCGGGCTCGTGATATAAACCTCAAGCTCAACGCCAAGAAGTGCCGTTTCCGCGTCCCGGAGGTCACGTATGTGGGGCACGTCTTCACCGCCTCCGGTCTCAAGCCCGACCCGCAGAAAACTGCTGCCGTCTCCAGTATGTCTTCGCCCGCCGACGTGCCAAGCCTGCAGCGCTTCCTAGGCATGGTCAATTACCTGGGGAAGTTCATCCCCGACCTCAGCGAAATGAGCGCTCCTTTGAGGGAACTGACCAAGAAGGACGTTGCCTGGGTTTGGTTCCCGCACCATCAGTCGGCTTTCGAAGCCCTGAAGTCCCAGTTGGTCCGAGCACCTACTCTTAAATTTTTCGACCTGAAGCGCCCCATCGTTCTGACTTGCGATGCCTCGAAGTTCGGCCTCGGTGCCGCCTGCCTGCAGCTCTACGACAAGCTGCAGCTACCCGTCTCCTACGCTTCCCGCACCATGACCCCTGCTGAGCAGCGCTATGCTCAGATCGAGAAGGAGCTCCTGGCCGTGGTGTTTGCCTGCTCGAAGTTCAAGGATTACATCCTGGGAAACGACTTCCTTATCGAGACTGACCACCAGCCGCTGGTCACCATCCTAAACAAGCCGATTCACGCCGCCTCATCCCGCCTGCAGCGTATGATGCTGCAGCTTCAACGCTTCACCTTTCGGATTGTGTACCGCAAAGGCAAGGACATGTTTGTGGCCGATACTCTGTCTCGTGCACCCCTGGTATCCACTGCCCGTCACCCGTACGAGTCCTCCGACCTGATGGTGCTTAACCTTAACATTGTGCCTTCTCAGCAGATGCAATCCCTGGTCAAGCACACTGCCCTGGATCCTGCCCTGCAGCAGCTTGCCGACGTCATCAGGCAGGGCTGGCCAGACCGTCGCTCATCTCTACCTGCCGGTGCTGATCCGTACTTCCTGGTCCGCGATGAGCTTGTCCTGCACGACGGCGTCGTGGTGAAGGGTCACAAAGTGGTCGTGCCCGCTGCGCTGCATGCTCACTACTTCGAATCCGCCCACCGCGGTCATCCTGGGGCCGAAGCCACTCTGTCACACGCCCAGAGTCAGTTCTACTGGCCCGGCATGGCCGATTACATCCGGGACAGGGTCTCCGCCTGCGCTACCTGCAATAGCCTCGCTCCCCGTCCGCAACGCCAGCCACTTCTGCAACAGCCTGCCCCTGAACTTCCATGGATGGCCCTCGCCACTGACATTTTCGAGTGGCATGGAAAGCACTTTCTAGTCCTTGTTGATTCCTATTCCAGCTGGTTCGAAGTTGATCAGCTGCACTCCCTCTCCTCTTCGGCCGTCATCGGGAAGCTGCGCCGCCACTTCGCCACCTTCGGCTCCCCGGCTACCCTCCAATCTGACAACGGCAGCCAGTTCACCAGTGCCGAGTTCCGGGGGTTCGCTGCCAGCTGGAACTTTCGCCATTTCACCAGCAGTCCTGAATACCCGCAGAGTAACGGCCTGGCGGAGCGCGCTGTCCGCAGTGCCAAGGACTTGCTGGAACATTGTAGACTGTCCGAATCCGATTTTTACTTAGCTCTTCTTAATATCCGCAACATCTCCCGCGACCCTGTCCTGGGCTCGCCAGCCAAACGGCTGATGTCTCGCACTACGCGACCTCCGCTCCCTGTCACCCAGCGGTCACTCGTGCCTTCTCCCCTAAAGCCTGCTGCTGTCCAGGAGCGCATTGCTCACAAGCACGAAGTGCAGAAGCGCTCCCACGACCAGTCATGCCGCCCCCTTCCGCGTCTGTTTCCCGGCCAAGTCGTCCGGATGCAGTCCCCCTCCGGTCCCTCTAAGCTTGCCACCGTTGTCGGTGATGCTGGATCGCCGCGCTCCTACCTTGTCGACCACGACGGCACAATTTACAGGCGGACCCGCCAACATCTCCGTCCCGTCAACGAGCCTCCTCCGCCTCCTGCCGTCCCCTTCTGCCCTCCCCTGCCCGAAACACTGCCTGCCGCCCCTCGCATGCCTCGGTCTCTGCCTTCCCAGCTCTCTCATCCTCACTCGCCGCCTGCTTCCCCTGGCTCGCCTGCCCGTGCACCCGATTCTGCCGCTATTTCCCCGCCTCTGCCTACGCCTGCTCTTTCTACGCCCGGTTCCCCGGCTCCTTTCCCCGCCTCGGCTGCTGCTCTTCCTGTAGAGGGAGGAGATGGCGAGCTGCGGACCCGGTCCGGTCGACTGGTTAAGCCGCCCGTCCGCTATGGTGATTTTGCTTAGCTGTATGCTCCTCTGCTTGTTTAACTGTTTGCCTGCCTGCTCGTAGCGCATGAGACGTGGTCCCTATGTCACTACTGTATTGTTTGTTTCCAAGGGAAAGGATGTAGATGTTCCTTTAACATAGTGACCTCACCACTACTAACCACTCCCTATATCCCAAGTATAAATGTAACCTCCCCACCCCTTGATCTCTCTCTAGCTCGTGTGACGGACCACGTACAGCTAGTGCAGTAATGAATGTGAGTTATAACAATAAAAGCAGTAAAGACTACTGTGCGTTATTGTAGCTCTTTACAGATAGAGCTCTAGTGGATAGCGGAATCAAGGGATATGGGGACAAGGCAGGCACGGGTTACTGATTGTGGATGATCAGCCATGATCACAATGAATGGCAGTAGAGGCTCGAAGGGCCAAATGGCCTACTCCTGCACCTATTTTCTATGTAAAGACCAGAGATGAAAATTCAGTAGGTGTGAGACAAAAGGATTGAAGCTAGAGGATGGCATGTAGGTGGAAAGGGAGGGGAGAGTAGGTGTGAGTCCAGGTGGGACACAGGGGAGAGGGGTAGGGGTATAAGGAGACGTAGTGGGTAAGAACAATGAGTGGGAGGGTATGTAGTTACCTAAAAGCGGAGATACAATATTCATACCGTCTGTTCGTAAGCTACAATCAGTCTGAAGAAGGTTCGCGATTGGCAATATTACATTTCCATGTGCTCCAGAGATGCTGCCTGACTCGCTAAATTACTCCATCTTTTTTTGTAAGCTAACATCTGCAGTTCCTTGTATCTACACCTAACAAAGGTGCCTGGTACTCCACTTTTTGGCCTATTTTTTGATAGTCAGATTATGCATTGAAAGGTTAACCCCTTCAGTTAGAAAAATCTTAACTAACATAGATGTAAAGGGACAGTTTTTTTTGGTTTGTGCATCTCTTACGACGTCTAGAGTGGAGAATCTATTCACTGCTTCTTTATGAGGTCAAAACATTTCAGCTGGTGTATTATCTAACATGAAAAAAATTGTGCATGATTTTTATTTCAAAGAAAGATGCAATTAGTTCAATAATCTAAGAGGTATAAATAGGTCTTCTGAACATATAGAAAGAGCTATAATGCATTATTCAAATTATTTAATGGAAAATATATCAAATGTGATTATTGTGCCTTCCTTAATCCAGAGCAGTTAAAATTGAACAGATATTTTTTTTACAAAGAGTCATTTGAACTTTAAAAATACTCTGTGTAGGAAAGAACTGCAGATGCTGGTTTAAATCGAAGATAGACACAAAATGCTGGAGTAACTCAGCGGGACAGGCAGCATCTCTGGAGAGAAAGAATGGGTGACGTTTCCATGATTGGCGTCTCCTCGCAACTTTGCACAAGTTGATTTCAAGAGTTAAAACTGGAGTGCACGGCACCTCAAGTTGGAAGTGGCGGGCTTGCGTTGATCACAGTGTGCTTTGGCAAAGGGTTGTTAACCCTGCATTAAACAGAAGCTTCGGTAGGAATGAAGCAACATACAAATCATGCACCCAGCCACCCCACCAGGCCCTGCTCCGTCTGTGGTGGAGTCTGCAAGTCCACGTGGCCCACATCTCGAAGCCCAAGCTTGAAGGCACGCACCACCAGATTCAGGAACATCTTCTTCCCCTCGGTGACCAGGCTTCAGAACGGTCCTACCATAAGCTAGGGTACTGTCCGATTCACCTCTACCCACATTGTGCTTTGTCTCAAGATCTAGTGCGCTACAATCGCTGGAGTTTAGAAGAATGAGGGGGGACCTCATTGAAACGTACAGAATAGCGAAAGGCTTGGATGGAGTGGATGTGGAGAGGATGTTTCCACTAGTGGGAGAGTCTAGGACTGGTCAAATTAAGTCAAGAGAGTTTATTGTCATGTGTCCCAGATAGAACAATGAAATTCTTGCTTGCTGCAGCACAACAGAGTATTGTAAGCATAATAGCACAGAACAGTTCAGTGTGTCTATGTAGCATAGACCATATATATACACATATAAATAAACAGATAAAGTGCCATAGGCTGTTATAGTTCAGAGTTTGTTTGTTGGCGTGTTTAATAGCCTGATGGCTGTGGGTCATAGCCTCAGAATTAATTAGCAGGGAGAAGAGGAGGAATTTCTTTAGTCAGAGGGTGGTGAATCGGTGGAATTCTTTGCCACAGACGGCTGTGGAGGCCAAGTCAGTGGATATATTTAAGGCAGAGATAGATAGATTCTTGTTTAGTATGGGTGTCACGAGGTTATGGGGAGAAGGCAGGAGAATGGGGTAAGGAGGGAGAGATAGATCAGCCATGATTGAATGGAGGAGTAGACTTGATGGGCCGAATGGCCTAATTCTGTTCCTGTCACTTATGATCTTATGATAATGCTGAGAACTATATTCTGCACTCTGTATCTTCCTCTTTGCTCTATCTACTGTACTTGAATTTGACTTGATTGTAGTTATATATGGCATATTGGACAGCAGGAAAGCAAAGCCTTTCACTGTGTCAGTATACATGTGACATTAATAAACAGAAGCGTCTGAGCCTCTGAAGCAGTGCAGAAGCAAGTCATTCTCCAACCCAAGGTGAATGCTGGAGAATACGACCGTTTGCAAGAGGCACAATTATGTGATCAAGTTGTTTTCTTGCAAACTTACGAGAAGATGAAGACACAAGGAGCTGCAGATGTTGGTTTCCAAAAACAGACACAAAGTGCAGGAGTAACTCAGCAGGTCAGGCAGCATCTCTGGAGGACATGGATAGGTGACGTTTCGGGTCTGAAGAAGGATCCCAACCCGAAACATGCTCTCCACAGATGCTGCCTAAAGGGCCTGTCACACTTTCACGACCTAATTCATGACCTTTTTTACTCGTGGACATTTTTCATCAGGCTAGAAAAACGCCCCGACCTACTTGATGCCACGAGTACCTACGACTAGCATCACGACCTACAGACGACCTACCTACGACCTTGTGACGACCATGCTGCGAGTATGAGTCAAGGGCAAACTCGGCAGAGGTCGTGAATTAGGTCGTGAAAGTGGGACAGGCCCTTGACCCGCTGAGTTACTCAAGGAAATAACATAGTATGCACAGTTAGAAATCTATGCAGTGTATGTATTAAAACAACAAACTCGTAAGTCACAGCCGTCGTGACTCCGGCCACATCCAGTGGCATCATGCAAACTGTTACACAGAAGGCAGAACAGTACAGTACAGCAACGGGCCCTTCGGCCCACCATGGCCGTGCCGAACATGAAGCCAAGTTAAACTGATCTCATCTGCCTGTACATGATCCATATCCCTCTATTCCTTGCACTTTCATGTGCCTATCTAAAAGCCTCTTAGACACCACAGTCGTATCTGCCTCCACCACCACCCCTGGCAATGCGTTCCAGGCCCCCTGTGTAAAAAACTTGCCCTGCGCATCTCCATTACACTTCCCCCTCTCACCTAATGGCTATGCCCTCTAGTGTTGGATAGTTCCACATTGGGGAAAAAGGTTCTGACTGTCTGCACTATCTACGCCTCCCATATCATTCTGGCTACAGTGTAGGAAGGAACTGCACATGCTGGTTTAAACCGAAGATAGACTCAAAATGCTGGGGTAACTCAGTGGGACAGGCAGCATCTCTGGAGAAAAGGAATGGGTGACGTTTTGGGTCGAGACCCTTCTTCAGATGGATGTCGGGGGGGAGGGAGATAGAGATAAGGAAGTGTGGGGTGTGAAAACAGGGCAAAGGGAATAGAGATCAAGGGAAAAGTAGAATAGATCATTGTCAGCTGGGAGAAGGTAACAACAAAGCAAACTTGGATAAAACGTAGTCGGAGACAGGAAGACTGGGGGAGGGGAAGGAGAGAGAGTCAAAGCGAGGGTTCTGTAGATTCTGTTCTGCAGTTCTGTAGACTCATGGTACACTGTTCACATTTGGTAGATAACAGATCATGACACAGCGAGGCCATTGTCCTAATCAGCCCTTATGGTTATAGACCATAACATGTCAGAGCAATAATTGCCTTTAATCTGCCGCCTACTGCAGCTAACAGCATCCCGGAGAGGAATAGGCATTGACCGTAAGTCTTTAGTTGACAGTTTCAAACATTCTTGCTAACTCTGGCCAGCAAGCTTACATCTGCCATGAACATTGAATTCTCTAAATTTAGATTACTTCTGCAAACACTTCCCCCCCCCCCCTCGCCTTCTCCCCCCTTCACCCCCTTCCTCCACTAAAAGTCCTTTAACCAGTTCCACAAACATTCACAAGGATGTTTCCCTCTTGGGGTCACACCATCCCCAGCCGACAATCGGTCTATCGGTGAACCTCCTTGCCTGAGGTCCTGGTCTTTTCTTGCTTCCACTCAGCCCCAACCCCTACAATCAGTCTGACCATTAGAATAGAATACAATACTTTATTGTCGCATGTGACAAGGCAAAATGAAATTCTTTGCAAGCATACCCGATGTATACAGGTATTCGCCACAATAATTGGCAACGTTACAAAATACCCCCGCCGGCTCCTCCTTCGTCCTCACAGCGTTCCCCCCCCAGGCCAGGTCCTCCATCGTTCATTGTTCTTCCCCCTCCTCTACGGTGGTCCCCCAATGCCGGGTCCTCCATTGTTCTCCCCCCTCCCCCCCTCTTGGTGATTCCCTCAGCGACCACCGACCACGGGTCGACCTGCGAGGCCTCACCATCGCCACCGAGGCTCCACCGATGCTGCCGAGGCTCCAACATTACCGTGAGGCTCCAATTGCCCAGGCAGGCTTCGCCGCCCAGCTTCTCCACAGCCTCCTGGCAAGCCTGTAGGGGGTGAGTTGGGCCCACTGGTGGGTCTGCGGCAGGGTTCTTCGGCGGGTGAGTCGGGCCCACCGGTTGGGCGAGTCATCAGTTTCTACGGGCCGCGCGGCTCCCCAACCAATGGCTTGATTGAAAGGGTCCCAACATAAAACGTCACCTATCCATTTTCTCCAGAGATGCTGCTTAAGCCGCTGAGTTACTCCAGCATTTTTCATCTATCTTTGATATAAAGATAGCATTTCCTTTTTATTACAGGTAGGTGTGTTATTGACCTGGGATATGCTTACGGTAGTGATGTATTTGCATGGATCACGCGAGAAAACAAGACAACGTTCAAAGTTCCAGCTAAATGACAGGATTTTTACAAAGTTTGCACAGTACTCACTCTTTCCCGAAGCTTTTCTTTAAGAATTAAGCTGAGAACGGAATATGGGAATCGAAACCAGACAGGTGCGCCGACAATGAATACTTTTTTCAATCGAGCGGGAAAGGCTCCCTGAAAACAGAAAGGTGGCAGTACAGATCAAACACAGGCCTGGGCAATAAATGGCCAATCATTTTAAACGGCACAATAATTGACAAAGTTACAAAGTACCCAGGCCGGCTCCACCTTTGTTCGCACGGCGGTCCCCCAATGCCAGGTCCTCCATTGTTCTCCCCCCTCCCCCCCTCACGGTGATTCCCATACCTTGATCATCATCAAAATCATTTTTGACTTGAGCTGACAGGATGTTCTTCCAAGATAATATACTAATGCGTTACAAGGCAGGGTAGCACAGCGGTAGAGTTGCTGCCTCACAGCGCCAGAGACCCGGGTTCCATCCTGACCATGGGTGCTGTCTGTAGGGAGATTGCACGTCCTCCATGTGACTGCGTGGGTTTCCTCCGGGTGCTCTGGTTCCCAGACGTGCAGGTTTGGAGGTTAATTGGCTTCGGTTAAAAAAGAATTGTGAATTGTCCCTCGTGTGTAGGATAATACTAGTGTATGAAGTGATCGCTGGTCGGCGCGGACTCGGAGGGCTGACGGGCCTGTTTCCATGGTGTATCTCTGAAGCCGAACGTAAGGTCAAAAAGACGAGGATTTTAATTGTTTCTGCAATAAAAGAATTTACCCTGGCAAAGGGAGATCAGACTGGGAGCACTGTTACAATGAAGCTGGAATTCATCTGTGGATGAGCTAAGCAGTTTGTGAAATTGTTCCTTTCATCTGCAACCAGAGTGTTTGACAGCAGCACGCTCGAGACATCATCACTCCTACTTGCTTGAGATGGAGGTTCGGACCAGACAATGGATGGTCTATTGGTATCAACAATGTTACTAGTTTATTATATGGGATTTTATTTAATTCACATATTTTATCGATAATGTTTTATTATTAATGTTTAATGTTTTCTGTGTCACTGTATGTCATGTTGTCACTTGCGGGCGGAGCACCAAGGCAAATTCCTTGTATGTGAATACTTGGCCAATAAACTTTTTCATTCATAAACTAATTCATTCATTTTTGTCATGTGCACAAAGACACAGCAAAAATCTGCATGGTAGAAATATAACAGAACATAGTAGAGCACAGAAACAGGCCCTTCGGCCCGCAATGTGTTCAATGTGTTAGTGAAGGGTCTCGACACGAAACGTCACCTATTCCTTTGCTCCAGAGATGCTGTCTGTCCCGCTGAGTTACTCCAGCATTTTGTATCTATCTTCAGTTTAAAACAGCACCTACAGTTCCTTCCTACACACGTGTTTAGTTTAGTTTAGAGATACAGCGCGGAAACAGGCCCTTTGGCTCATCGATTCCACGCCGACCAGCGATCACCACACACTAACACTATCCTACACACACTAGGGACAATTTACAATTATTCCAAGCCAGTAAACCTACAAACCTGTACGTCTTTGGAGTGTGGGAGGAAACCGGAGATCCCAGAGAAAACGCACGCAGGTCACGGGAAGAACGTACAAACTTTGTACAGACATCACCCATAGTCAGGATCAAACCCGGGTCACTGGCGCTCTGAGGCAGCAACTCTACGTTGGGCCACCGTGTCGGTATCAACGTGAGTGCAATCAAAATCATTCTTGAATACAGTAGTTAGTGCAAAAAGAAAGGAGACAGAGTGTAGTATGTTACAGCTACAGAGGAAGTGCAGGTTAAAAAAAGTGCAAGGAGGTAGATTGGAGGATGGCAACACAGCATTCGCTTGTGGGAAGTCTGCTCAAGAGTCTGACAACGGGGAAGAAGCAGTCCCTGAATCTTGTGGTAGGTGCTTTCAAGTTTTGGTATCTTTTGCCTGACGGGAGATGGGAGAAGAAGGAATGTGATTTGTCCTTGAATATATTGGCTGCTTTCCCAAGGCAGCGTGAAGTGCAGATGGAATCACTAAGGGAGGAGGCTGGTTCAATATGTAGTTGGTGAACGGGTTATCATCAGCAATTACCCCTTAATTACTCCTTAATTAAATTAGCCCTTCATCTAAACATTAATCTCACACTTCATCTGGTATAAATGCTTATTCACTGGGACTTTAATTTCCTTTTTGACGTGGTCGACAGATTTGGGATAACCTGATATTTAAGTACTGGACCGACACCAATTTAATCGGCCAATGAGGCCTTGCTGGTTTTTAACTGCTTTCACCAGAGGAGGAAATCGAGACATGAATGTAAGAGGTCAAAAATAAAATGTGAGAACTACAACAATGACTCCCAAGGAAAACATTTTATCAATAACAGAATATAATTTCAAAGCAAACACAGCTAATTTCAGCAGCACAGCGGGTTAGCTCAGTATACTCAGTGAGTCAGGTCACATCTGTTGGAAGTGGAAAAACACACAAAGAGCTGGAGTGGTGCAGCGGTAGAGTTGCTGCCTTACAGCGCCGGAGACCCAGGATCGATCCTGACCACGGGCGCTGTCTGTACGGAGTTTATACGTTCTCCCCGTGACCTGCGTATGTTTTCTCCGTATTCTTTGGTTTCCTCCCACACTCCAAAGATGTACAGGTTTGTAGTTTAATTGGTTTGGTATAAATGTAAATTGTCCCTAGTGTGTGTGTGTGTGTAGGATCATGTTGATGTGCGGGGGTTGCTGGTCGGTGTGGACCCGATGGGCCGAAGGGCCTGTTTCCGCGCTGTATTTCTAAACTAAACTAAAGAAGTAACACAGCGGGTCAGGCAGCATTTCTAGAGGACATTGACAGACGCCGTTTCGAGACAGGGTTTCTTTAACCTGAAGAAGGGTCCCGACCCGAAACATCACCTATCCATGTCCTCCAGAGGTGCTACCTGACCCGCTGTTACTCCAGCACTTTGTCGGGTTTTTGGTAGTTTTTTGATTTTCAAAATTTACTTTTAACACCTGACACATGCAGTTGGGTGCTATCAAAACGAAGCAATAAGGAACTCCTCCCAGTTCACATCACACCTTAGTCTGAAGAAGGGTCTCGACCTGAAACGTCACCTATTCCTTCGCTCCATAGATGCTCCCTCACCCGCTGAGTTTCTCCAGCATTTTTGTCTACCTCAGATCTTAGTTTAGTTATTTTAGAAAAGATAAGCTTTAACCTGTTGAGTTTAGAGATACAGTTTGGAAACAGGCCATTCGGCCCATCGGGTCCATGCCCTCCGCCGATCATACTAGTTCTATGTTTTCCCACTTTCGTCTCCATTCCCTACACACTAGGAGCAATTTACAGATGTCAATTAACCTTCAAACCTGCACTCCTTTGGGGTGTGGGAGGAAACCAGAGCACCTGGAGGAAACCTACACAGTCACACAGGGAGAACGTGAAAACTCCGCACAGACAGTACTTGAGGACAGAATGGAACCTGGGTCTCTGGCGCTGTGAGGCAGCAGCTCTACCAGCGGCACCACCGTGCCATCCTTGTGGTTCCAAGAGTTACTACGTTTCACAATGTACGTATTAACCAATAACAGTTGCTCACTTACCTTCAACAGCTGAAGGATTTTCTTGCTAAGGTCATACTCAAAATTGGTGTATGCCGAGCCAGCCATGTCGTAAATGAACACCAGACCATTTCTTTGAGTTTCAAAGCTGAGAAAACAAAAGTGCTCTCTAAGATTAGAGACCAGTTGAAAGGTCCAATGGGAACAATGAAGATAGACACTAAAAGCTGGGGTAACTCAGCAGGTCGGGCAGCATCTCTGGAGAAAAGGAACAGGTGATGTTTCGGGCCGAGATCCTTCTTCAGACTTATCCCGGAACGTCACCTATTCCTTTTCTCCAGAGATGCTGCCTGACCCGCTGGGTCAGTCCAGCTTTTTGTGTCGATCTTCAATGTAAACCAGCATCTGCAGTTCCGTCCTACACAATTTGAACAATGAACGTGGCCGCACTGCAGGTCAGACCACTGCCGAGGAAGTGTTATTCTGGGAACACAATAACACATGGGAAGGTTTGAGTCTGCTACAATGCGCTGTTTCTTTAAGTGTCATATTTGTATATAAAAGGTTTTATTTACATAAATTACACGGGAAACAAGAATGGAGGGACATAAATAATATCGGGCGGCACGGTGGCGCAGTGGTAGAGCAACTGCCTTGCAGTGACAGAGACCCAGGTTCGATCCTGACAACGGGTGCTGTCCATACGGAGTTTGTACGTTCTCCCCGTGACCTGGGTGGGTTTTCTCCGAGATCTTCGGTTTCCTCCCACACCCCAAAGCTTGTAGGTTAATTGGCTTGGTATAAATGTGAAACGTCCCTATGTGTGTAGGAATAGTGTTAAAGTGCGGGGATCGCTGGTTGGCGCAGGCCAGGTGGCCCAAAGTGCCAATTCCGCGCTGTATCTCTAAATTAAACTAAACTAAAATATAAAGCTCTGATGCAGCTTTCTAAGTTATTTCATACAAAATCTTAGCAAATTTGTTGAGGATTGACATGTTCAAGAAACCATGCAGGAAGTCTGCCACTTGAGATCTCGTTTGTTAAAAGTAAAATTTAATTTTCATCTAACGTCCATATTATCTGTGCACTGTGGATGGCTTGATTATATTCATGAAAAGTCTGTGCTTAGACTGGATAGCACACAAACAAAAGATTTTCACTGTACGCGTGATTATAATAAACTAAACTAAAAATGGTTCAACTTCCTATTTCATTTCAAATGTGCTGCTTATGAGGTCTGAATTAGGTTATTGTAATATTCCTGTGCATTGACTTGTGGGCGGCACAGTTGCACAGAGGTAGAGTTGCTGCCTCACAGCGCCAGAAATCGGGTTCGATCCTGATTACGAGTGTTGTCTGTGCGGAGTTTTTTACATTCTCCCTGTGACTGTGTGAGTTTTCTCCGTATGCTCCGCCTTCCTCCCACTCTCCAGAGACTACAGGTTTTGTAGATTAATTAGCTTCAATAAAAAAATTGTGCTTTGTCCCTCGTCTACAGGATTGTGCCAGCGTACGGCGTGATCGCTGGTCGGCGCCGACTTGGTACAGCACGATCGCTGGTTGGCGAGGACTCTGTATGGCGTGATCACTGGTTGGCCCGGACTCGGCAGCCCGAAGGCCTGTTTCCACACTGTATCTCTAAGGTTTTAAGTAAAGGCTTAATCTCATCCACAGGTCTATGCTCTATATTCTCAAAATTATACTGTAGGAAATACATTTTGCAATACATTTATTGCAATACATTTAAAACTCAATTCTTTAAATTATTTAATTCAATTTTTTTTTAAACTGAAGAGCCTTCAAGGGCCTCCAGGACAAGGGGTCACAGCTTCCAGGACAAAGGGTCACAGCTTAAGGATAAGGGGGAAATCCTTTAAAACCGAGATGAGAAAAACTTTTTTCACACAGAGAGTGGTGAATCTCTGGAACTCTCTGCCACAGAGGGTAGTTGAGGCCAGTTCATTGGCTATATTTAAGAGGGAGTTAGATGTGGCCCTTGTGGCTAAGGGGATCAGAGGGTATGGAGAGAAGGCAGGTACGGGATACTGAGTTGGATGATCAGCCATGATCATATTGAATGGCGGTGCAGGCTCGAAGGGCTGAATGGCCTACTCCTGCACCTAATTTCTATGTTTCAAATATTTCTGAACTTTTCATTCATGTTGCCTTGTACAGATTGTCCATATATAAAGTTATTTTTTAAATTGGAAAGAGGAAAATCAGTCTGAGTTACTGGTTGCAAGGCAAGGGACAAACAAATGGGGGAAAGCAAAGGGAACAAGATGATATATTTTACACTGGAACATTGGATACAGAAAGCAGCTTCATCTTTGTATTTTCAACTTTGGTAAGAAGAGGACTGGAATAGACTACTCTCTCCATAGAATCACAGTCATAGAGTGATACAGTGTGGAAACAGGCCCTTCGACCCAACTTGCCCACACCGGCCAACATGTCCCAGCTACATTAGTCCCACCTGCCAGCATTTGGTCCATATCCCTCCAAATCTGTCCTATCCATGTACCTGTCTAACTGTTTCTTAAATGTTGGGATAGTCCCTGCCTCAACTCCTCTGGCAGCTTGTTCCATACATCAACCACCCTTGGTGTGAAAAGGTTACCTCTCGGATTCCTATTAAATCTTTTCCCCTTCACCTTGAACCTATGTCCTCTGGTCCTCGATTCCCATACTCTGGGCAAGAGACTCAGTGATTAATTCATCTCATGATGTTTTACACCTCTATACGCTCACCCCTCATTCTTCTGCGCTCCAAAGAACAGAGACCCAGCCTACTACACCCTCTAGTCCTGGCAACATCCTCGTAAATCTTCTCTGAACCCTTTTAAGCTTGACAATATCTTTCCTATAACATGGTGAACACAATACTCTAAATGCGGTCTCACCAACATCTTATACAACTGCAACATGACCTCCCAACCTCTATACTCAATATTCTGGCTGATGAAGGCCAATGTACCAAAAGCCTTTTTGACCACCTTATCTACCTGCGACTCAACTTTCAAGGAACCATGCACCTGCACAGAGCTGACCGCTTTGATTCCTGAGAGGTCCCACTCTCTCTCTAGTTACCCTTTTCCCCCTTATGTATTTATAAAATATTTTGGGATTGTCCTTAATGCTACCCGCCAGAGCTATCTCCTGGCCCCCTTTTGCGCTTCTGATTTCCATTTTCAGTTTACTCCTTAGTTCCCGAAACTCCTCCGGGAATGTACTCAATCCCAGCTGCCAATGCCTGTCCCATGCATCCTTCTCGTATTTGACCAATGCTAATCACTTCCAAAAATGAATCTCCCCGCAAGCAGATGTGGCGAGGATGATTCCGCTGGTGGGAGAGTCTAGGACCAGAGGCCATAGTCTCAGTATCAAACCTTTAGAAAGGACTTGAAGAGGAATTTATTTAGCCATAGGGTGGTGAGTCTGTGGAATTCATTGCCACAGATGGCGGTGGAGGCCAAGTCATTGGGTATTTTTAAGGCGGAGATTGATAGATACGATTAATAAGGGTGCCAGGGGGAGAAGGCAGGAGAATGGGATTGACAGGAAAAGATAGATCAGTCATAATTGAATGGCCGAGTAAACTCGATGGGTCAATTGGCCTAATTCTGCTCCTATGACCTATGAACTTATCACAGGGATGAACATGCAAACTCCACAGAGGCAGCATCGGAGGTCATAATTTAACCGGGATTGCCGCCAACGTCAAGAAATGGTTCCTCTAACTGCACCACAGTAGCGCCCTCAACAGTCCTGGAGGACCGCATTCGCTTCCATTTCTCAATGTAGCTCATCATGTTTCAGTAAGTCACTTGATAGCAGCCACATACAGTCCCTCATGTGATTTTCTTATCATTCAAAGGACCCAGTGTTTCCCAAAACTGAGGACCGAGGAACCAGCTATTCCCGAGCTATTGCCAGCTTATGAAATGCATTTAAAAGCCACAGTTCCCACTTAATTGGTCAAGCAGTATAGAGACTGCCAACAGAAAATGAGACTGCATTTACAAAATAAAGCAGACAGCGCCTGATATAGAGACAAAGAACTGCAGATGCTGGTTTATAATTAAAAAAAGACACAAAGTGGTGGAGTAACTCAGCGGGTCAGGAAGCATTTCTGGAGAACATGGATAGGTGATGTTTTGGGTCAAGACCCTTCTTCAGACCCTCCTTCAGCGCCAGATCTAACTGGGCATAATTCAAGTATTTACGAAGCTCTTGCAAAAATGAAACATTGTCAATGGTCATCAAAGCCACGACATCCCAAATTATGATGTACTTTGTTTAAAAGATTGAAGATAATTTAATGTGCAGGAAGGAACGGCAGATGCTGGTTTAAATCAAAAATAGACACAAAATGCTGGAGTAACTCAGCGGGACAGGCAGCATCTCTGGAGAGAAGGAATGGGTGACGTTTCGGGTCACCCGAAACGTCACCCATTCCTTCTCTCCAGAGATGCTGCCTGTCCCGCTGAGTTACTCCAGCATTTTGTGTCTACCTTCGAGGATAATTTAACAATGGAGTCAGTTGGAGGGCTTTAATAAAATGTTCCGTCTTCTCCCCCTTGGCTTTCTAGAAAAAATAGTATTGTAAACGCCGCAAAGTATTTGCTGACCTTTCGATGGCTTGATCCAGCAGGTAGAACAACGCTTGCAAGACCACGTGCTGCAGGGTTTTGTTGGGCTGGTGTAACTTGGCAGTGAAAAGGGCAATGGAAGCCCCTGACGGATCGCGTACACTCTGAGAAAGAAGGAAAAGAACATGTCAGAATATCAGCAAGACGATATTCGCAGTGGAGGGACTGACTCATTTAGTTCACACATTACAATGTTACCACTAGTAGTTTAGCTTAGAGATACAGCATGGAAACAGGCCCTGTGGCTCACCGAGTCCACTCCGGCCAGCGATTACTTCTATACTACACACTAGGGGCAATTAAACAAAGCTAATTAACCTACAAACCAGCGCGACTTTGGGATGTAGGAGGAAACTGGAGCACCCGGAGAAAACCCACACGGACATGGGGAGAAAGTACAAGCCAACTGCAGTCTCTTGTGACAGTAGATAGGTGTGATTCTATCCAAGTTAACACGTAGCCTTCTCCATTGCATGTCGCATGTTTACACGGGCAGCTGGGAAGAGATGCCACAATATCATCATCTGAAAAGGTAAAATGCTGGAGAAGCTCAGCGGGTGAGGCAGCATCTATGGAGCAAAGGTCGGGTCGACCCGAAATGTCACCTCTTCCTTCGCCCCAAATTGTGAAGATAATTACGAGTTGCAAAGCTACCAAAGAGCTCTCACACACACACACACACACTCACTCGCTCACTCACACTCACTCGCTCACTCACACTCTGGCTCTCTCTGACTCGCTTTCCTCTGTACCTGTTCCCTCCACATCTGTATACATCCTCGCACAGCTGTACACTCCCAGCTCCACCCCTCTCCCCCAAGGGCCCAAGGGCCCTGCCTTTCCTTTCACCAGCCTGACCAGAAATGCACGTTTTTAATCTTTCTCTTTTCCTTCAATAATAATTCCACCGATAATAATTTGGCTTTTGCCGTTCAGTGAACTTACAATCCACTTCCTTCTCCAATTATACTGACATCCGTTTAGTAATCGGAAATGTATCATCAGATACCCTGGAACGATCTTTAAAATAAACCTTCCGGAGAAAGAACCAGTCCGTTGCTAATTTATGAATTTTTATGAGATGATTTACGAGATGCTTTCCATTCTGCATCTCCATTCTCTCTCATTCTTTTATCCTTTCTCTAGTTACTTCATCTTCCCCGATCCGTCTCTCCCCTGGTGCATACCCACCTTCTCTCTTGTCCTTCTCCATATTTTGTTGCCATTCCCTATCTCCGTCTCTTCCATCGCTTTATTTTTTTCCCAGCACTCTATCCCCTCTCACTCACTCCATCCTCTCCCCTTGGTGCTCTCTCTCTCACACACTCACCCACTCTTTATCTCTCCCTCTCTCTCTCTCGTTGCTTTCCTTCAGATGTATTTATGTTTAGGTTTATCATGGTTGCCTGTATCGAGGTACAGTGCAAAGCTTTGTTCCGCTTGCTGTCCAAACGAATCATACCATCCATACTGTAGATGCAATCTTGGTTCAAACTTGATCAAGAGGGTAGATTAGATCCTGTGAATCCAGTGAAGAAAGCGTTGACGTTCATAACAAGAGGAGTTGAGTATAGGAGCAAAGAGGTCCTCCTGCAGTTGTACAGGGCCCTTTGTGAGATTATTGATTAGTACGGGTGTCAGGGGTTATGGGGAGAGGGCAGGAGAATGGGTTAAGAGGGAAGAATAGATCAGCCATGATTGAATGGCGGGGTAGACTTGATGGGCCGAATGTCCTAAGTCTACTCCTGTAACTTATGAAGGTGTTTATCTCGTGGCAATGTGATAGCTGTACAGAAATCATAAGACAGTTAAGAGAGGCCATTCAAGTCTGCTCCACCATTCAATCATGGCTGATCTATGTTCCTCTCTAAACCCCATCACCTTCACCCTGTCATCTTTGACACCCTGTGCAAGAAAGAACTGCAGATGCTGATTTAAATAGGTATACACAAAATGCTGGAGTAATTCAGCGGGTGAGGCAGCATCTCTGGAGAGAAGGAATGGGCGCCGCCCATTCCTTCTCTCCAGAGATGCTGCCTCACCCGCTGAGTTACTCCAGCATTTTGTGTCCACATTTGACACCCTTACCAATCAAGAACCTATCAACCAAAGATCCTATAGCGGAGCAAGATAGACCACTCCTGCTAAATGCAATGGGCTGACGTGTAGTACGCAACGGAACGGAACGTGGGCCTGTTTATCATCCATTTCCGTAACCGGACCCGACCCGACCCGCAGTGTAATCAACGTTGCGGGGGAACAGTTTGTGTTAATAAATTTAAATTCTGAAAATGAGGAGAAGATTTTGACCAAATAAATTTTATTTTTACGAGGGTGTTTCCATAACCGGCTTCCGTCTCCGCAATATTATCCTACGGGATCTTTGGTGCGGAGACGGAAGCCGGTTAATTCCACAGATTCACCGCCCTCTGGCTAAAGAAATTCCTCCTCATCTCCTTTCAACAGGGACAGACCCTCAGCCCACCATCAAACATTCACTAATCTTACACTAATCACACTTTATGCTCTCCACAGTCCCATTCACTCCTCCTAGACTCTTCCCACCACACTCACCCATACTGCAGCAATAATTTATTGTGGGCATTTTACTTATCGACCTGTTTGTCTTAGGGATGTGGGAGAAAACCCTTGTGATCAAGGTTTCAAGGTCAGTTTATTGTCACATGAACCAGTTAAGGTACAGTGAAATTTGAGTTACCATACAGCCATACTAAGCAACAAGACACACAACCACATAAAAGTTCACATAAACATCCACCACAGTGGATTCCACATTCCTCACTGTGATGGAAAGCAATAAAGTTCAATCTTCTTTCTCTCTTTATTCTCCCATCAAACCATCCGCAGTCGGGGCGATCAAAGCCCCCGCAGCCGGCGGTCGAAGCCCCCGTCGGGGTGATCGAAACTCCCACGTCGGGGCGGTTGAAACTCTCTCCGCGGCATGGAGCTCCCGAGTCGGCCTCTTCTTACCAGAGACCGCAGGCTTCACGATGTTAAAGTCCATAGGCCCCGCGGTTGGAGCTTCGATCCCCGGCAAAGGGATCGCAAGCTCCGCGATGTTGACGTCACGCAGACTCCTGCGGCTTGGAGCACCCATCGGTCTCCAGGAAAGGCCGGCAACTCTCCAATGTTAGGCCGCAGTGGGGACAGAGATACGGTACGGAAAAAAATCGCATCTCCGTCGAGATAAGGGATTGAAAAAAAGTTTCCCCCAACCCCCCCTCCCCCACGTAAAACATACTCTTTAACACATACTAAAAATAACAAAAAGAAGAAAGGACAGACAAGACTGTTGGCAAGGCAGCCACTGCCATGAGAACAACATGCAAACTCCACACAGACAGCACCCAAGGTGTGGACTGAACCTGACTGCTTGGATTAGGAGGCAACAGCTCAGAGGTGTTGTCATCATCAATGAGAAATGAATGTCATGCGCTCGACAAAACTGAGTTCCACAAATCCTTGGTCACACAGAATCAGGTGCGCTAATTAGTTAAAACAATCCTTATATTATATTGCCGACACAAGGAACTGTAGATGCTGGAATTGTGAGCAAAACACAAAGTGCTGGAGGAACACGGTGGGCAGCCTCTGTGGGGGGAATCGACAGACGTTTCTTGTCGGGACACTCCTTCAGACTCCTGTAGTGTCCCGAGCTGAAACATCGTCCTTCCATTCCCTCCACAGATGCTGCTGAGTTCCTCCAGCCCCTTGTGTTTTCCTTATCTTAGGAAATCTGGGAAAGGATAGGAATCCTTGGAATCTCAGTGAGTGAGAAAATAGAGACCACATCCTCCCCTGGGACAGCTGTCCTCTGAATCACGGACTGTGATCGCGTCTAATGGACAACATCCTCCGCACCAAAGTTTGGACGGACGACAAAGCTGTTGCTGCCTGAAAGCACCAGAGTCCCAATCCAATCCTGACTACTGGTGCTGCCTGTACGAAATGTTGTACATTCTCCCTGTGACCGTGTTGGTTTTCTCCAGGTGCTCTGGTTTCCTCCTATACTCCAAAACGTACAGATTTGTAGGTTAATTGTCCATTATGTGTAGGATAGAACTAGTGTACGGGTGTTCGTTGGTCGGCCTGGACTCGGTGGGACAAAGGACCTGTTTCCATGCTCTATCTTTAAACTAGACTTTATTGTTTTTTAGTTTTAGAAACTAAAATCAGTCCCTTCGGCCCACAAAGTCCGCGCCAGCCAGCGATCCTGGCACACTAACACTGGTTACAACACACACTTGCGATAATTTACAATTTTACCAAACCAGCTTACAAACTTGCGTGTCTTTTGAGCATGGGAGGAAACCGGAGTACCCGGAGAAAACCCACGCAGGTCACAGAGGTAACGTACACTCCTTCCAGACAGCACTCATAGTCAGGATGGAACCTGGGTCTCTGGCGCAGTGAGGCAGCAGCTCTACCGCTGCACCACCGTGCTGACTGTGGACTATTAGATGCTTATCACTCACTGGTGATAGGATCCATCTATTATGAAGACAAGACACAAAATGGTGGAGTAACTCGGCGGGACAGGCAGCATCTCTGTAGAGAAGGATTGGGTGATGTTTCGGGTTGAGACCCTTGTTCAGATTGATGAACTGTTTTAGCGGGCATAGTTCCATTTGATGTGATCACAGTTCATGATGCTGAAGACTGGAGTCCCAGGGGAGGCAGAGGGGTGCCGACACACACCATGTTTAAGGCGGTCCACTTTGTCTTGCAAATGAAATCATTCTCCGCATTCCAGCACCGCACTCATTCACCTCGGTGACTTTTCAGGATATTACAAATCGCTGTCTGATTATTATTGGACTTCTGTGGTTTCTGCTCGTTTCCTCTGAGCCTTTGATTTCTGGGACAAACAACTGCAGGCCAGCTTAGGAAGAGGCCTTTTATAGTTCTGGTGAGGAAGTACGATGACTTGAGAACATCAGAGCGACTGGCGAGAAAATTATTTTCAGGGATGATGCTCGTATTTTTACACAAGGGTCTATTTAGGTGTATGGGATATTAAACTGTGCTTAGTTGATTCGCTGCAGTAGAGTTGCTGCCTTACAGCGCCAGATACCCGGGTTCGATCCTGACTATGGGTGCTGGCTGTACGGAGATTGTACGTTCTCCCCGTGACCTGCGTGGGTTTTCTCCAGGGGCTCCAGTTTCTTCCCCGCGCTCCAAAGATGTACAAAGACATACCAGCGATCACCCCGTTCACTAACCTAGGGACAATTATTCAACTTACTAAAGGCAATTAACTGACAAAGCTGCACGTCTTTGGAATGTGGGCGGAAACAGGAGCAGCCGAAGAAAACCCACCCCGTCACAGGGAGAACGTGCAAACTCCGTACAGACAGCGCCCGTAGTCAGGATCGAACCGGGGCCAATTCAACCACTGCGCCACTGTGACGCCAATCTCAAGCAAAAAACAAAGCACTGGAGAGACTCAGCGGGTCAGGCAGCATCTGTGGAGGGAAATGGACAGACACCGTTTCGTGCCGGGACCTTTGTTCAGACAGTGTATTGTGTAGTCTTTGTGTAGGAAAGCTCACTTTTCCCAAAAGCCCATCTACCTATTCAGCTAAAAGTTTGATCTGATAACAACTTCTCTTTTGAGAAGCAAGGAGAGAGAAGAATTACATTTCATGTTTTTCTTCACTCCTTACAATGCTATGTATGACAGTGATCGCAACTTCCACTGAAGTGTGGATGGCCGTTGGCTCGCTAGAAGCTCATCCGCCCTGGGGGTCCACAGCCCCCTCCTCACCTGGCAAACCAGGTGGGGGAGACGGTTTAGTCGCTGACTATCGGACCATGGAGCAGGTAGCACGGAATTACATGGTACCCGTGGCGGTTGAAACTCCCCCGACCTGACCTAAAAGTTTGAACTTAAAGTTTTAAATCAATCCATTCTTTCTGAGCCTTTGTGTGCCAAACGATTCCTTTTACTGGAAATGTAGGGTTGTCCTGTGACTGAACAAATGCATCAAAAACAATCTGCCGTAATCCCATGGCTGTGTTCAACTCCAGTGCAAATGACTTCCTTTCCCTGTCAAAATTCCTCACATCTGGCATTCCTATCCGGCAGAGTGAGCCAAGCAGAAATATCCAATGGCAGCAAAAATCTTGCAGCTTCGCAGTTCAACTGGTTGCTGCAAAGATTACACGTTTGCTTCAGAGTTTGAAGCGTGGCTTCCACCTCCCGGCAGCACATCGGAAGCCTTCTCGGCTTTTGTGGCTGAAAACACAAGCACACCAAGATGTGGGACAAGCTGGCAGCACTGGATCACACTGGAACCATGCGTAGGAAGGAACTGCAGATGCTGGTTTACACCAAAGTTAGACGCAAAATGCTGGTGTAGCTCAGTGGGTCAGGTAGCATCTCTGGAGATAAACACAGAATGCTGGAGTAACTCAATGGGTCAGGCAGCATCTCTGGAGATAGTCACAGAATGCTAGACTAACTCAGTGGGTCAGGCTACATCTCTGGAGGACATGGATAGGTGACGTTTCGGGTTGGGAGCCTTCTTCAGACCGAAGAAGGGTCCTAACCCAAAACATCACCTATCCATGTTCTCCAGAGATTTAGCCTGGCCCACTGAGTTAGTCTAGCAATTTGTGTCCTTTTATGAGGTGAATTGTTAACCAGGGCAATGGACAAACTCCCATTCTGCAGCGGGACCAATGATGCAACTGGAATACTTTGCGAGCTGGCATTGTGGGGGGGGGGGGGGGAGGGGGCTGTGGACCCCCACGATGCCAGCTCGCAGGGTAGTCCACCTATCACTTGCCAGGCTATGTCTTGTCACCATGTCTCTTCCAGTATTCACCCCCACCACCACAATCTGACTGAAGACCCGAAAGGTCTCCCATCCACGTTATCCAGAGATGCTGCCTGACCTGCTGAGTTACTCCAGCACTTTGTGTCTTGTTTTGTAAACCAGCATCTGCGGTTCCTTGTTTCTACAGTGCTGGTTCTTCATCCTAGATGTATTTGTTCATCAGAGTTTAAACTGGCTGGGGCGGCGATGTGTGGCCGTGGGTGTATGGAACAAGCTGCTGGAGGAGGAGGTAGGTGAAGCAGGTACAATCATATAATTTAAGGGACAATTGAACAGGTACATGGATAGGATAAATTTAGAGGGATATGGACCAAACGCGGGCAGGTGGGACATGTTGGCCGGTGTGGGCAAGTTGGGCCGAAGGGCCTGTTTCCACACTGTATCACTGCTTCTGCTAGAGTTTGTGCGGGTTTGAGTTCAGTGGCCACTGCAACCATTGTGGGATTAGCAAACTGTTTCACAGACAGGCCGGAGGGAATGATAAACCAGTTAGCCTCAACATCGATTGCTGCGGAAATCTATTGTTAAGGAAGCAGTACCGGAGCACGTGCAGAATAATAATAGGATTGAGCGCTGTTGGCATGGATTTATCAAGGGGAAACCACATTTCACAAATCCGTTGTGGTTTTTTTGAGGATGTAACAAGCAGCGTAGATAAGGGGGTGGGTCAGCTGATGTGGTGCATTTGGACTTCCAGACGGTGGTCGATAAGGGCCTTCAGAGAGAACGGATAATTAAGTAAGTAAGTAAGTAAGTATGTAAGTTTATTGGCCAAGTATTCACATACAAGGAATTTGCCTGGGTGCTCTGCCCACAAAAAACAACATGACATACAGTGACAGTTACGAATGAAAAAGGCAAGAACATGAGAGATGGAATACAGTGTGGAAAAATGGGAGGTCAGATGTAGAAACAAGGAGCTGCAGATGTTGGTTTACATAAAAGACACACAAAGTGCTGGAGTAACTCAGCGGGACAGGCAGCATCTCTGGAGAGAAGGAATGGGCGTCGTTTCATTGTCCCACCGAGTCCGTGCCGACCAACGATCACCTGTACACTAGTTCTATCCTACACACTCTCGGGACAATTTACTGAAGCAAAGCTTTACACTCTACCTCGGCACACTTGACAATAATAATCAACAACTAAACCTATTTCACTGTGTGAAAGAACCTCCTGTCACACTAGCGGTGTGAGGGGAAAGGAGCTCAGTGTATTTTCGCCGAGTTTTCTCTAGGAAGAAGTGTAGAAAATGAAAGTAAAGATGTGAGAGGCATCGAGAGGGTGGGCAGTGAGAACCTGATTCCAATTTGGAAAAATCAACGACTCGAGAGAATGGCTTTAAGGTGAGAGAGGCAAAGCTTGAAGGAGACGCGGGGGACGTTTTTTTAAACACAGAGGGCGGCGAGTGCCTGGAACGCGTTGCCTGGGCTGGTGGTTGAAGCAGATACGAAAGTGGCATTGAAGAGGATTTTGGATGGGCACAAGGATATGCAGGGAATAGAGGGATATGGATCAGGCACAGGGAGATATGGTCTTGTCCTCATGTTTGATACAGACCCACTGTACTGTTCTATGTAGGAACTAAACAGATCAGTTGTAACATAATGTGGCATCAAAAGTGTGTCAGTGTTGCTGAAGGTGTGTGTGTGTGTGTGTGTGTGTAAAAGCTGAGCCTGTTAGTGGGGGAGGTTTACTAAACAGCCTCTGTGTCAGCAGGGACAGTGTTGTGTGGGATGGATGCTACGATAATCCTGCATGGATTTTATATGCAACTAAAGAATTTATATACAGTAATCCCTCGTTATAAGAGGGGGGATGTGTAGGAAGGAACTGCAGATGCTGGTTTAAATCGAAGTAGACATAAAATGCTGGAGTAACTCAGCAGGACAGGCAGCATCTCTAGAGAGAAGGAATGGGTGACGTTTTGGGTCAAGACATTTCTTCAGACTGAAGTGAAAATAAGGAGAGCCCGTTATTGCCGATTGTCTGCTATAACCAAGTACGGTTTCATCATTGTATAAGTAGTCGAAACAAACAACTGCAGATGCTAGTTAATACACAGTGTTGGAGTAACTCAGCGGCTCAGGCAGCATCTCTGGGGAACATGGATAGGTGACGTTTCGGGTCGGGATTCTTCTTCGAACTCTCGGTCTGGAACTGGGGCTGGAATGCGGGAGAGTTGACGTCCCCGGCCTGCTGGAGGTCAGGGGAGAGGCGGGGATCGGCGGAGTCGATGGTCACAGAACGCAGGTACAGGTGAGTCGTGGCAGCAGGCGCGGGCCTTGAAGCGTCAGGGTAGTGACCCGGGGGGGGACTCTGGACTGTGAGTGTCGGTAGGTCCGTCGGCTGTAACCAAAATCCCTCGTAAAGAGGTCCATAAAAATGGGGGTTCACTGTATAAACGGTAAATTTACATTGTCGATCCAAACCTTCCGCGCTAGTTGAAGTAATAATGTGAAGAATTTAGAATCAAAGCATGAAGAAATAATAACTACTGCTTGCACTCCCGATGAAATAAACCATTGCTAGTTTCTTTCTTTACACTCTCTTTACACTGGCATCAGCCAATCTTCCCTGTCCTGCCTGCAACTGGTCCAAAACGCCGCAGCGAGACTCCTGACGGGCACCTGAAAAAGGGACCACATCACCCCGATCCTGGCCTCTCTCCACTGGCTCCCTGTGCGGTTCCGTATACATTTCAAGACCCTCCTCTATGTTTATTCAATTCAATTCAATTCAACTTTATTGTCATTGCACAAATACAAGTATAGGTACAACGAAATGCAGTTTAGCGTCTGGTCATAGTCATAGTGTAAGATAGTGGAAATAAAAATAAAAATACAAAGTTGGCATACAGTAAAAGTTAAAAAAAATACTGGTTAACAATGTTTGGATTGTGGATGAATCAAAACTGATACATAGGCAGATAACTGTATACAAGTGGGAGAGTCTAAGGATGGCTAGCGTCGGGACTCCGAGTTCAGCAGTGTAATGGTGTTGTTGAAAAAGCTGTTCCTCAGCCTGCTTGTGCGAGACCTGAGGCTCCTGTACCGCCTCCCTGATGGGAGGAGGGCAAACAGTCCATGGTTAGGGTGAGAGGGGTCCTTGATGATTTTCCCGGCCCGTCTCAGACACCGTTTTCGGTGGAGGGCATCCATGGCAGGGAGCGGGGCACCGATGATGTGCTGAGCGGTTTTCACCACCCGTTGCAGTGCCTTCCTGTCAGCTGCGGTGCAGCTGCTGTACCATACCGTGAAGCAGGTGGTCAGGATACTTTCGATGGTACAGCGGTAAAAGTTGGACAAGATCTGGGGGGACAGGTGAGCTTTCTTGAGCCTCCTCAGAAAGTAAAGGCGCTGTGCCTTTTTGATCAATTTGGTGGTATTAAGGGACCAGGACAGATCCTCTGAGAAGTGTACCCCGAGGAATTTGTAGTTCCACCTCAGTCCCGTTTATGTGGATGGGGGTATGTCTGCCCCCTCTGTTCTTCCTGAAGTCAAGAATTATTTATTTTGTCTTCTTAGAGTTGAGGACGAGGTTATTATTGGCACACCAGGCTGCCAGGTTCTACAAAGCCCTCAATGGGCTTGCCCCCCCCCTACATTAAAAGTCTTCTCACCCACCACTCCACCTCAGATCGGCTGACTTGGGGCTGCTGAACATCTAGGCATAAGCTTAGGGGTGACCGCGCCTTTGCGGTTGCAGCTCCTAGACTGTGGAACAGCACCCCCTTTCCCATCAGAACTGCCCCCTCCATCGACTCCTTTAAGTCAAGACTAAAATCTTATCTATACTCCCAAGCCCTACCTGACATCCACTGAGCGAGGGCTATATGTATATATGTATGTAGTTTGTTTGTTTATACTATTCTTATAACAAATGTAAAGCACTTTGGCCAACGAGAGTTGTTTTTTAAATGTGCTATATAAATAAATGTGACTTGACTTGACTAGTTTGTTGGGAATTTAAATTATGGCTAGAAAACTGGAAATGGCCCAGAAAACAGCTAACGATCTCTAGGAAAATAGTCCGTTAACCACAGAGAAACATAGCGTGTACCAAAGGGAAAAGACGAGTCTGTTCAAAATATAAACAGCATTTAACAACAGGAAGGAAATCAACTAAACAGTCTCAGAACCCCGTGGTTTACAATTTGCACCTAATTTACTTGAATTAATTGGAGATTTGAGGCATGAGGAAGAAATGAACCAGCCTCACTATCAGGAATATTTCGATAGGAATCTGAGGGGCAACTTTCTCACACATAGCGGGGTGGGTATGTGGAACCAGCTGCCAGAGGAGGTAGTTGAGGCAGGAACTAGAACAGCATTTGGAAGGCATTTGGACAGGTACATGGATGGAAATGGTTTCGAGAGAAGATAGACACAAATGCTGAAGTTATGCCCCTGTCCCACTTAGGAAACCTGAACGGAAACCTCTGGAGACTTTGCGCCCCACTCAAGGTTTCCGTGTGGTTCCCGGAGGTTTTTGTCAGTCTCCCTACCTGCTTCCACTACCTGCAACCTCCAGCAACCACCTGCAACCTCCGGGAACCGCACGGAAACCTTGGGTGGGGCGCAAAGTCTGCAGAGGTTTCCGTTCAGGTTTCCTAAGTGGGACAGGGGCATTACCCAGCGGGACAAGCAGCATCTCTGGAGAGAAGGAATGGGTGAGAAGCTTAAGAGAGGCTCGAGAAGCTTTAGAGAGATATGGACCAAATGCGGGCAGCTGGGACTGGTGCAGATGGGGCATCTTGGTCGACATGGGCAAGTCGGGCCGAAGGGCCTGTTTCCACGCTGTATGACTCTATGACTCACCACCCCAAACGTAAACTAGGACAGTTATTTTTTGGGGAAAATACAAATGAAGGGAAAGGACTTTAAGAATATCAGTAAAGCATTAAGCAATTTAAAAAAAGGTAGGAAATTATGTGCTGGATATTGGCTGCAACAATCAAAAAGTGAACACAGTCAAAAAATATCTCTTTGTTCACTCTCTCTCCTTTCCCCCCCCAACAAATGACACACCCTCAATTCATAAAGTTTCAAGAGAGCTTGTTATAAACCAACATCTGCAGTTCCTTGATCTAAAATTAAAGAGAAATGAGTTCCAGTGGTGTGAGTTGAGTTGGTTGGGCAAGGCATTAAAAAATGGGAGAAATGTCTTTAAAGCAGGTGCCAGCAGCTGGAATGGAGAATGCCCAGATGTTTAATGATCAGCATCTGCAGTTCCTTGTGTCTAAAATTAAGGAAGTATGCCTGCTTTAAGAATCACAATAAATGAGTTATGTGTGCAAATGATAAATGCAATGGGGGACATGACTGGCTGGGAATGAAAATATTCCACTAGGAGCAGTGTAGAAGGTTCTGCAGAGGTTGCTGGAATAAGAGAGGATGCTGTGGAGACAACGCTGCTGTAATGAAGATCACACACTGATGGTGGTGGGAAACACTGCATATTTATGCCACTCACTGATGGGTCAAAGCTCATCATGTTAGCCGTTATAGAAAAGTACAGGTCCACCACCAATTTTCCGGCACCCTAGGTTCCAGAGTCTGGATTATCCATTTTGCCGAGCCAACAGAGGTCACGGCATCTGAGAAGAGTCTAACAGTCCACCTTGGCCACCGAGGGGCCTAGATACCGGTCTGCAAAGTTGTCCTGGAGAGACGGCTGTGGGAACGGCTCCGGCCCGGCTGGAGTTCCAGAGCTCCGGCCGCGAGGAGCAAATTCCACCCGCTGATCGGCCGCGGCAGTCCCGATGAGGTTGAGAGCGGCCGCCTGTTCACGCTTGTTTTATGTTATTCCGTATTCTCATCCACTCCCCCCCCCCTGCACAATAGGGGCAATTCACAGAGGGCCAATTAGCCAACAAGCCCGCACGTCATTGGGATGTGGGGAAAAACGGGGAGCAGCCGGAGGAAACCCACGCGGTCATAGGGAGAACGCACGGTCGGGTACAGACAGCACCCGAGGTCAGGATCACACCTGGGTCTCTGGCACTGTGAGGCAGCAGCTCTACCCGCTGTGCCACCGAGACACCATATTATATCCTCACGTCGGAGAATATTACCATTGGAGATTAATGACCAGTGGCACCAATGGCATCCAAGTCAGATGAAAGAACTGGAAGTGGGAATGGGCCATTCAGCCCCTCTGCCCTCTGCCGTCTGCTCTGCCGTTCAATAACATCAAGGTGAGTTTTTCAGTCTCAGCACCCTAATCTAATTATATTCAGTCAGCGTATTACCACACAGGTGGCGCACCGGTAGAGTTGCTGCCTTACAGCGAATGCAGCGCTGGAGACTTGGGTTCGATCCCAACTACGGGTGCTGTCTGTGCGGAGTTTGTACGTTCTCCCCGTGACCTGCGTGGGTTTTCTCCGAGATCTTCGGTTTCCTCCCACACTCCAAAGACGTACAGGTTTGTAGGTCAATTAGCTTGGTAAATGTAAAAATTGTCCCTAGTGGGTGTGGGATAGTGTTAATGTGCGGGGATCGCTGGTCGGCGTGGACCCGGTGGGTCGAAGGGCCTGTTTCAGCGCTGAATCTTTAAACTAAACTAAAAAAAAAACGCACATTTTATGCATTAAACAGGCCAACAGCTGTGTTTAGAGTACTGCCTGTTCAGAAAGGGATCAGGATAAGTGCAGTTATTTCTCCTCCACACTTTCAGGGATAAAAACACCAAACGGGTGACACGGTGGCGCAGTGGTAGAGTTGCTGCCTTACACCCCGGTTCGATCCTGACTACGGGGGCCATCAGTACGCAGTTTGTACGTTCTCCACGTGACCCGCGTGGGTTTTCGCCGGGATCTCCGGTTTCCTCCCACACTCCAAAGACGTGCAGGTTTATAGGTTAATTGGCTTGATATGAATGTAAATTGTCCCTAGAGTGTGTAGGATAGTATTAGTGCGTGGGGATCCCTGGTCGGCGCGGACTCGGTGGGTCAAAGGGCTGTTTCCGCGCTGCATCTCTAAACTAATCCCTAAACTAAACCAACCCTCGAGGTGTGTTGTTCCTGCAAAGTTTGCCTGTGCTTTTGTCGTTTAATTTAGTTTAGTTTCTCTTAGTTTGTACTTTAAACACAGGCTGTGCTTCTGGGATGGGCCCTACTTGGGCAGCTCCGAACCTATCTGGTCTTTGCACCTCCATTCAACCTCAGCTAATCCTTAATAAGGTAGACAAGTTGGGCCATCTGTTTCACACACAGAGCAGCAATCGATCATACAGATATGGATCTTCCCTGCTGTTCAGGATGCTATCGGTTTTTATGTCTTGGTAAATATTTGTGGACTGAACCACCTCACAGGATGCAGAGAAGCTCTCCATTTGCTGTTGCTTATCCAATTCAGCAATTCAGCCCAGACCCGACAACCCTCACCAACTTCTTCAGATGCGCCGTAGTAAGCATTTTATCGGGATGAGTCACAGCACGGTTAGGGAACAGCTTTGTCCAAGATCGCAGGAAATTGCATAGGATTGTGGACGCAGCCCAGACCATTGCACAAACTAACCTCCCATCCACTGACTCCATCTACACCACATGCTGCCTCGGCAAGGCCAGCAGCATAATCAGGGACCAATCACACCCTGGTCACTCACTCTTCTCCCCTCTCCCATCAGACAAAAGGTAAGTGTGCAAACGCACACCTCCAGGGTCAGGGACAGTTTCTTCCCAGCTGTTATCAGGCAACTGAACCATCCTATCAACAACTAGAGAGCTCTCCTGACACCATCTACCTCATTGGAGACCCTCGGACTATCCTTTATCGGACTCCACTGGACTTTCTCTTGCACTAAATGTTATTCCCCTTATCCTGTACCTGTACACTGTGGACGGCTCGATTGTGATCACGTAGTCTATCCGCTGACTGCTCGCAACAAAAATGCTTTTCACTGTACCTCGGTATACGTGACTAGAAACTAAACGAACTGGTAACAGAAGGGAGATTTTTAAAAAGGTGACACCAAGTGCTGGAGTAACTCAGCGTGTCAGGCTGCAACCTTGGAGAACATGGATAGGTGATGTTTTCTGTCGAGACCGTTCTTCAGACTTAAAAAAAGCACAGGGCTGGTGTGACTTTGTACACGTTAAAAACTAAAGGAAAGTATCTCGGTAAGGACCAAACTGACATATTAAAGTACGGGCGTGCACATCTTCGACTAGATTAATGGAGTTAGAATTTTCAACTTAAAATCTACAATTTACACAGACCTCAGCATCCCAGACGAGACCAACTCCTGGTTTGGGTCCGCCCCTCTTTAGATGCTCTACTATCCTCCCCAGCTTATGACAGGTTTCCCTTCCCGAGAACTGTTTGTGATCCCAACAGTTTGCAAATCAGAAATGCCCGGCAATATAGTCAACGCTCGTTACAACGGACCATGGGGGAGGGGCTTGGCGGGAATGGTGTCCGTTATTGTAGATTGTCCGCTATAACCGAGTGAGGGATTCGCTCCAACCACCAAGCGGTCTCTCCGTGAAACAGCGAGTTGTTTTCAAATGCATCGTCCTTTATAACGGCTAAAAATATATCTTTGTTCTGCACACTAAAAATATTAAAGGCTGTTTATTACATTGTTCAATAGTGTTAAGTGTCGATCCCTTGTCAATTTCAATGCCTTGTCAATGTCCATAGTGTCTGCACTGTAACTAGCAGCCTGTGTTCTTAAAGAGTCTTTCCGTTATAACCGGTATCTGTTATAGGGAGGTCTGTCATAATGAGGGTTCACTGAACGAACTAACACTAGCCGTGAGAGACCAGGGCATTTAACTCCGCCATTCAGATATTGCCAGTAATCGAGATCCGGCCCAGCAGAGGATGCCTGCAACACTGCGGCAGCCCTAAATGTGTCCCTGTGGTCTCCCAAACGCTCCTTTATACACGCAGGCTGTAGTTGGGTTTTCATAATCTGGCGAGGACCTGTATATATTTTCACTCAAGATAGACACAAAATGTTGGAGTAACTCAGCAGTACAGGCAGCATCGCTGGAGAGAAGGAATGGGTGATGTTCCGGGTTGAGACTGATGTGTCCATTTTCGGTTTAAACTAGCATCTGCAGTTCCCTCCTAGGTATATTTTCACACAATCTGACCACAAATCAGCACCAATCCATCAGGAGCTTATTTACTTTAAAGCACAAAACAGAAAATAAACCATTTTCTTATCTTCCTTGATTCAATAAACGTTAACCATCATTTCCTCCGCAGGATTTTCTCTTATCTGTGTGGCCCCTGGGGGTGAGTCACTTCCATGCTAGTTCTGTGGGCCTTGGAGATGGGTGAGGAGTCCTGTGTGATGGCCAGCAGACTGTCACAATGATGCGCCATGGTGTGTAGGAGAGGCCATTGGGGAGGTTCTGCCCTCTTCCTGCCTCTGAATGGTCAGGAATCAGGACCATCGACTCAGATGGTCGATCAACTCATTTCCGTCAGATGCCTCTTCACCTTTATGACCGTATATATTCCAGAGCGGCACGGTGGCACAGTGGTAGAGTTGCTGCCTTACAGCGCCAGAGTCCCAGGTTCGATCCTGGCCACAGGTGCTGCCTGTACGGAGTTTGTACGTCCTCCCCGTGACTTGCGTGGGTTTTTTTCCGGGTACTCCGGTTTCCTCCCACACTCCAAAGACGTACAGGTTTGTAGGCTAATTGGCTTGGTAAATAATTTGGTAATAATAATTGTAAATTGTCCCTAGTGTGTGTAGGATGTTAGTGTGCAGGGATCGCTGGTCGGCATGGACTTAGTGGGCAGAAGGGCCTGTTTCTGCGCTGTATCTCTAAACTAAACTACAGCACTCAGGCCAGTAATTCCCGTAAAATTGAAAAGGATTTTCCTTACAAGGAAAACCAGTGACATCTTCAAAGTGTTATCTGTGTGTTCCTGGAAATCTCTTGGTGTGACAGGGCTCAGAGGAGAGTGTCTGCTTTTGGACATGAGGAAGCAAAGATTGCCCATTTGAGTTCACGGAGAGTAATTGAAGCCTCAGTACTGAGCTCGTTGACCCAGAGAGAAGGCTGGCATCAGTTCATATACTGATAGTGGTGTTTAGTTTAGAGATACAGCCTGGAAACAGGCCCTTCGGCCCACCGAGTCCGCGCTGACCAGCGATCCCTGTACACCAGCACTATCCTACACGCTAGGGCCAATTTATTGCCAAAGTCAATTAACCTACAAACCTGTACGTCTTTGGAGTGTGGGAGGAAACCGGAGCACCCGGAGAAAACCCACACGGACACAGGGAGAACGTACAAACTCCATACAGACAAGCACCTGGAGTCAGGATCAAACCCGTGTCTCTGGCGCTGTAAGGCAGCAACTCTACCGCTGCGACACCATGCCGTAGAAAGGAACTGCAGATGCAGGTATATAACGAAGATAGACACAAAGTGCTGGAGTAACCCGGGAAAAAGGATGGGGCGGGGGGTGGGTAGGTCACCTCAGGATAGAAATCACCAAATCCAACCTAATGTTTTATGAAAGACCTTCAATCGAATTGAGGAAAATTGTGCTCTGAAAATGAGTAGAGATGTGAATGAACACATATGTATTGCAATGGAGACTTAGAATCATATTCATAGTCATAGAGGCATAGAGCACGAAAACAGGCCCTTCGACCCAACTTGCCCATGCTGACCAACATGCCCCATCTGCACTAGTCCCACCTAACTGTGTTTGGCCCATATTCTTCTAAACCTCTCCATGCACCTGTCAAATATTTTTTTGAACCTGCCTCAACTACCTCCTCTGGCAGCTCATTCCATATAGCTTTATGTCAAATAGTTGCCCCTCAGGGCCCTATTAAATCTTTCTCCCCTCACCTCAGACTGATGACCTCTGGTTCTTGATCCCCTTGCTCTGTGTAAATAACTGCATTTACCCTGTCTATTCCACTCATGATCTTATACACACACGTCTGTAAGATCACCCCTCATCCTCCTGCATCTTAGCCTGCTCAACCTCTCCCTGTAGCTCAGGCCCTCGAGTCCTGGCAACATCCTAGTAAATCTTCTCTGCACCCTTTCCAGCTTAACCACACCAATCAACCTTTCGTAAAAGTTAGATCTGTTGCTGGTGTGGTTCAGGAAGGCAGCTCACCGCCGCATTCCCACGGGCAACTAGAGATTGGTAACTAAATGCTGCCTCAGCCTGCAGCGAGTGAATGAATAACTGAAAAGCCACTTCATGATTCAGCGGTCGGAAGGAAACTGCGAGGCAGTGCTAACCTTGACTGTAACGGGCAGACTGTCTCATGAGGGCAGGAACATGACACTGGGTGTTACTGAGACTTGGACACAGTGGGTCGTGGCCTGTCGGGGGAGCCGCTGAGCCAGCCCCTGCTCAGCATCGTCCCTCGAAGCCCAGAGGCCGATCGGGAGGGTGGAGCCGGCATCGAGGACGGACGTGAGGGGCGAGGAGCAAGGCCGGTAGGAGAGGGATCGGGGTCTGGCTCAAAGATCCTATAGCGAGCAAGATAGTCCACTCGACGAAAAAGACGTAGTACGGTCATGGGCAGATTCATGGGTAATTTTTAGGCCCCATTTCCGTAACCGGCTTCCGCCTCCGCACCAAAGATCCCGTAGCGGAGCAAAGATACTAGTGCAGAGACGGAAGCTGGTTACGGAAACATCCTCGTAAAAATAAAAGTTCTTTGGTAAACATCTTCTCCTCATTTTCAGAATTATAATTTATTAACACAAACAGTTCCCCCGCAACGTTGATTACACTGCGAGTTGGGTCGGGTTACGGAAATGGATGAAAAAAAGGCAGACGTTCCGCTCCGTTGCGTACTGTACGTCAGCCCATTGCATTTAGAAGGAGTGATGTATCTTGCTTGCTGTAGGAGCTTTGTTCTGGCCCACCGCGCCCTCGGGGTCGGCTGCGGGAGGCGTTCCCGCTGGAACAAAGGTGGACGGGAGAGGAGAGGGACGAGGGTTCGATGTTCGATCCACACGTCCACCGATGGCGACGGCTGGAGGCCCTGCAGCAGCCTGGGGCTCGCCAGGATCGGCTCCCGCTTACAAGACTTAGAGCGCGGACTGGACTTTCAAAACAGTGCAAAACTTGGCACCACCTGCATGCGGGCTGAGTGCACTATTTCTGTACATTTTGTAAACTAGGGATAGTGCTTAGGTAACAATAAAAGCAGCATTGAACCATTGAACCTTCACTTCTGGGCATTAGACAGCAGGGCAAATATACTGGGCGTGAAAAGGAACCACACTAGCATGGATCTCCGTGGGACTGCGTGGGTTTTCTCCGGGAGATCCGGTTTCCTCCCAAACTCTAAAGACGTACAGGTTTGTAGGATAATTGACTTTGGTTAAAAATTGGCCCTAGCGTGTGGGATAGTGCTTGTGTACAGGGATCGCTGGTCGGCGCGGACTCGGTGGGCTGAAGGGCCTGTTTCCGTGCTGTATCTCTAAACTAAACACCACCATCAGTGTGTGAACTGATGTCAGCCTTCTCTCTGGGTCAACTAGCATGGATTCAACAGGACCGTGACTTGAAAGTTTACCCATCACGTAAAGTTGAAAAGAAGTTGAAATTAGTTGAAGACACAATTGTGGTTTTTCTTTTTGTTTTACATCGTGGAAACAGGCCCTTCGGCCCAACTTACCCACACCGGTCAACCTGTCCCATCTACACTAGCCCCACCTCCCTGCGTTTTGCCCATGTCCTTCTAAACCTTTCCTATCCATGTACCTGTCCAATTGTTTCTCAAATGTTGAGATAGTCCCTGCTTCAACAAGCTCCTCATTTAAAATCATAACTAAATTGAAGGGGGGAAACACAAGGGAGATTGCAGCTTGAACATTCAATGGCAAAATCTGCAAGCATATTGTCCTCCACAAGGATAGCGAAAATAAAATAAAGGGCATCCATCATCACCACAACTACCAATGTCACCCTGCTCCCCGTGCCTTCCCCTCAGTCTCTGATGCTCCAGAGAAAACAATCCAAGTGTGTCCAACTTGATAGCTAATCCAAGCATAAAGTTTCCATCACGGAATCAAGGGATACGGGGAGAAAGCAGGAGGGGGGGGGGTACTGATTTTGGATGATCAGCCATGATCGTGTTGAATGGTGGTGCTGGCTCAAAGGGCTGAATGGCCTATTCCCGCACCAATGTTCGATGTTTCTAAGCGACATACAGGTTTAAAGGACTAATAAAGTACATGGCTGGGGAAGGTTTAGAGTCTATATGGGTCAAACACAGGCAAATGTGAGTAGTTTACATGGGGCATCTTGATTGGCATGGAGGAGTTCATAAGTTCGTCAGTGATAGGAGTAGAATTAGGCCATTCGGCCCATCAAGTCTACTCCACCATTCAACCATGGCTGATCTATCTTTCCCTCTCAACCCAATTCCACCTTCTCCCCTTAACCCCTGACACTGGGTTGGGCTGAAGGGCCTTGTATCCGTGCAGACAATGGCAATACTAGGGCTGAGGTGCTGGCTACCCACAGATGGTGGACAGGTTTGTGGATCCAATTTTCCTCTCTCCTTTTCCTACTGCTGACCTTCTAGTTGAGAACAATTCTGTAACTGAGAGGTAACTAGCTTCCTGGTGACGCTCGCATTAAGACAAAATTAACATGATCCAGGACCAAATGAATGAAAAATTCCCATATTTGCTCTGAAAAGGCAAAGTCAAAGAGTTGAAGGAATAATATGGAGACAAGGAACTACAGATGCCTGAAATGAGCAAAACACAAAGTGCTGGTGAAACTCAGCGAGTCAGGCAGCAGTGAGTAGGAATGGAATGGATAGGCGATGTTTTGGGTTGGGACCCTTCTTCAAACTGATTGAATTAACGGGGGGGGGGAGAAAGCTGGAAAAGAGGAACGAGGATGGGCCAATGAATGGAAAGTGATAGGTGGATACGGGTGAGGTAGGACGGAGGGTTAATTGACAGAAGGGTGGAGTAAATATTAAGGGCTAAAGGCTAAAGAAATATTATAGACCGTTTTCATCAAAATGGGCAACACTACAAAAGGGGCAGCACAGTGGTGCTGGGGTAAACTTGCTGCCTTACAGTGCCAGAGACCCAGCTTCGATCCTAACTACGGCTGCTGTCTGTATGGAGTTTATCTGGGTGCTCCGGTTACCTCCCAATTCCAAAGACGTGCAGGTTTGTTTGTAGGTTAATTGGCTGCTGTAAATTGTCCCAAGTGTGTGGGATAGAACAAGTGGTCGGCACACACTCGGTGGGCTGAAGGGTCTGTTTCCACACTGTATCTCTAAACTAAATTTGTGCATGTAAAGCTGATACAAATCGAGCACCAGTGAGCTAAACACCATATCAGTGTATCTAGGTCTGCATTTGACCCATATTCCTCCAAGCCATTCCCATCCATGAACTTACTTAGTCCCTTTTACCTCTGTGCTGTTTGGATTAACTATAAGGAGATTGGACAAACTTGGTGTGTGCAGGAAGGAACTGCAGATGCTGGTTTGTATCGAAGACTGACACAAAATGCTGGAGTAACTAAGCGGGTTGGGCATCTTCTCTGCAGAAAAGGAATAGATGATGTTTTGGGTCGAGACGCAGGGGAGAGGGGAACGAGGGATATGAAGAGGTGCAAAGAACAGGGAATGTTGGTAATTGTACTGAGTGGATTATTTTTGGGGAAAAAAACATTTGTCACATCCTGTGGCTACAGGAAGGATGTCACCAAAAGCATGGAAGGTTGCATGTAGCAATGGTGTGGAGGGGTAAGCAGGGAATAATGCTGGACTGAGGTAAACACGGCAGGAGAGGGAAACATTAACTTTCAGTACAAAATCGCAAGAGGGTTTTCCGAGAATTGGCCACAATGTTAAAAACAGCAAATGACCCTGAAAGATACGACGAGCATATGGTGGCGAGTACTCTCAATGATTACTTCCTCTACATATTCACAAAGGAAGCCATGAAAGATTATCACCGCCCCCGCAAGCGAAATAAAGCACCAAGCACAGTCCACAGCCTGGACGTAGAGGAGATGGAAGTTGTGGACACGCTGTAAGGTTTCGTGCAAAAACATTCCCAGTCAAACAGAGCTATCAACAGCACCACTGAAACAACCTGGAGAATAGATTGGTGAATAACTAACAAAGTGTGTACACTAGGTGGCGCCACCAGCGGCGGCTGCCTCGCCAACAGTCTGTCTGCCCTTTCTTCTTTTTTTATGGGGGGGAAACCTTTTTTCAATCTCTTACCCCAACGGAGATGCGATTTTTTCCGTACCGTATCTCCGTCCCCACTGCGGCCTAACATCGTGGAATTGGCGGCCTTTCCTGGATACCGACTGACGCTCCAAGCCGCGGGAGTCTGCGGGACGTCAACATCGCGGAGCTTGCGATCCCTTTGCCGGGGATCAAAGCTCCAACCGCGGGGCCTGTGGACTTTAACATCGTGAAGCCCGCGTTCTCTGGTAAGAAGAGGCCGACTCGGGAGCTCCATGCCGCGGAGAGAGTTTCAACCGCCCCGACGTGGGAGTTTCGATCACCCCGACGGGGGCTTCGACCGCCGGCTACGGGGGCTTTGATCGGCCCGACTGCGGATGGTTTGACTGCCCCGACCGCGGGAGAACAAAGAGGAAGAAGATTGAACTTTATTGCCTTCCATCACAGTGAGGAATGTGGAATCCACTGTGGTGGATGTTTATAGTAACTTTTATGCGGTTGTGTCTTGTTGCTTTTCACTTAGTATGGCTGTATGGTAACTCAAATTTCACTGTACCTTAACTGGTGCATGTGACAATAAACTGGCCTTGATGGGACACCCCTCCTGTGCTTTCCATTGCCTGGAGTGTATGTGGTTTAAGTAAACAGCCCTGAATACTCAAGAATCTGACAAAAACACGCTATTTCTACGAAGTACCGTAATGTAATGAACTATCTTACGCCAACTCTTTTTATTCCATTTGGAATATTTTGGAGGACCAAGAAACCAAGAAACCAAGAACTCAAAATACTGTGCAAATCTGATACTTATGGACACATCTTAGGTCCCATTACAGTTTAGTTTAGTTTAGAAAAACAGGCCCTTCAGCCCACCGAGTCTGCGACGACCAGCGATCCCCACACACTAACACTATCCTACATACACGAGAGACAATTTACAATTATATCAAGCCAATTAACCTACAAACCTGTGTGTGTTTGGAGTGTGGGGGGAAACCGGAGCACCCGGAGAAAACGCACGGGGAGAACGCCATGGGGACGTAGGTCACGGGGAGAACGCACAAACTCTGTACAGACAGCATCCGTGGTCAGGATCAAACCTGTGTCTCTGGCTCCGTGAGGCAACAACTCTACCGTTGCCTTGGGTCAGGAACCTGTCTCCTGATTTAGCTGCAATATTGAGGTGACCTTGGAGTGAGTTTATGACGAGATCTTTGTACATGCTGAAACCACAGGAGTAGACAGCACAGTCCAAGAATGGCAAACGCAGATGGATTATAAGACCATAAGACATAGGAGCAGAATTAGGCCATTCAGCCCATCGAGTCTACGCCACCATTTTCCGCTCTCAACCTCATTCTCCTGACTTTGCCCTGTAGCCTTTAACACCCTTCCTAATCAAGAACCTGGCAATCCTGTATTAAAAATACGCAATGTCTTCGTCTCCACAGCTGTCCGTGGCAATTAATTCCACAGATTCACCACCATTTGAAGAACAAAATTCCTCCTCATCTCCATTTTGAAAGTATGTCCTTTTATTCTGAGGCAGTTCCCTCTGGTTCTAGACTCTCCCACTCCCTCTCCACATCCACTCTGTCCAGGCCACTCTATCTCTGCGAATCAACTACAGGTCTACCACCAATTGTACCGCACCCTTGGTTCTAGACCCCTGTGTGGACCTGGACCAACAGAGGTCATGGCCTCTGAGAGGAGTCCAAAGGGATCAGAACGCTCTGCTTGGCCGTCGAGAAGCCAAGTTACCGGCCCGCAAAGTCGGCCTCGGAAGTCGGCCATGGGGACAGATCTGCCGGCACTGGCTGGGCCCGAGTTCCAGAGCCCCAGCCACAAGCGTCCAATTCGACCCGGCAATCAGCCGTGGAAGTCCCGATGAGGTCGAGATCGGCCGCCTCACCCGGTCTGGGCGCCACATTTTCGGGGGGACTTCTGGGAGGGAAGAGTTTCAAGTGTGCTCTCAGGGGCGACCGCGCCTTTGCGGTTGTAGCTCCTGGACTGTGGAACAGCATCCCTCTTCCCATCAGAACTGCCCTCTCCATCGACTCCTTTAAGTCGAGACTAAAAACCAATCTGTACTCCCAAGCCTTTCTTGACGTCCTCTGAGCGAGGGCTATATATGTATGTAGTTTGTTTGTTATACTATTCTTATATAAATGTAAAGCACTTTGGCCAACGAGAGTTGTTTTTTAAATGTGCTATATAAATAAATGTGACTTAACTTGACTTGACTCTCGTGATTTTGATCAGATTACAGGAGGTGCTGGACCACCAGTTGCTGGATGAGCGATGGTGGGCTGGTATAGACTAACAGTGAGTAAACATATATCCAACTGAAGATGCTGCCTCCGCACTAAAGCCAGGGTACAGTGAGGATTCAAGAAGTGTGAAGAATAGTAAGCCACAGGTCCACAGAACAAGACTCGGGCAAAGCATCACTGCCAAAGGCTTGAAGTCTGAAGAAGGGTCTCGACCTGAAACATCACCTATTCCTTCGCTCCATAGATACTGCCTCACCCGCTGAGTTACTCCAGCATTTTTGTCTACTACCAAAGGCTTGATAAACAAAGAAAATCAGCATCAGTTCAACATTAAGATTTTACACAAAGATTAGCACCAATCCTCCAGATTGTTTCTTCAAAAACAATTGTAAGCAGGTATTTTCAATCATTTGTAACAATACAGCATGTTCCTGTGCTCTTCCAAGCCCCCATCTTTACTGAAGAATCCGAAGGTCTGAAGAATGGTCTCGACCCGAATCGTCATCTATTCCTTTTCTCAAGAGATGCAGCCTGACCCGCTGATTTACTCCAGCTTTTTGTGTCTATCCCCATCTTTATCAAAATAGCAAGTGGTAATAACTTGTTATTAAGGAAGGAACTGCAATAATTAAGGAAAAAACTGGAGATGCGGGTTTACATAGACACGAACTGCTGGAGTAACTCAGAGGGACAGGCAGCATCTCTGGAGAGAAGGAATGGGTGACGTTTCTGGTCGAGACCCTTCTTCAGTCTGATTATAACATTATATTATTGTACTGAGGTACAGGGAAAAGCATTTTTTACTGCATGCTGTGGAAAGACTATACATGATTACAATCAAGCCTCCACTGTGTACAGTTACAGGATGAAGGGAGTAAAGTTTCATGCAAGATAAAGTCCAGTAAAGTCTGATTTAAATTAACAGCATTTTGTAACCTCTTACTGGAAATGGTGTTTAGCCTTCAGGGTTTGAAAGGTCAGTTTTGAAGGGATTCACATTTTCCATTCATTTATTTTTAAGTAGTCCAGGTTTTAGGCTGCCAACTCTTTTAAAAAATGCACAATCGACCGTTGCCAAAATATATAGAAGCTTTCACAAAATCTAATTCTGTGCTCAGTATCAGTAAACAGTGGTGCAGCAGTAGAGTTGCTGCCTCACAGCGCCAGAGACCCGGGTTCGATCCTGATCACAGGTTCTGTCTGTACGTAGTTTGTACGTTCTCCCCGTGACCTGCGTGGGTTTTCTCCGGGTGCTTCGGTTTCCTCCCACGCTCCAAAGACGTGCAGGTTTGTAATTGACTTTAGTAAAATTGTAAATTGTCCCTATTGTGTGTGTTGGTGTTAGTGTGCGGGGATCGCTGGTTGGCACAGACTCGGTGGGCCGAAGGGCCTGTATTCGCGTTGTATCCCTAGACTAAACTGAACTATTTGCTCAAATGAGACTGTTCACCAGATAACTGCAATACTATCAAGAATAGATATTGTTGTGGATGTTGAAGAATGAAAATTGTAGAGCCTTGCAAACGATGAACACATCTTCACGTTTGAAACACGGTATCTATCTTATTCAATGCATCTGATGACAAAGTCTTCAAACGGATGCAAAGATCAGCAGAGGCCAGGGGAAGAAAGTAGAAAAAGCAAGAACATTCACTTTCTTTATTAACATACACTTAAACAGAACGTGAGGCAAACACAAGAAAACGCCAATGAAAATTGGAATGAATATTAAGATGTACGTCCCTCTATACATATGACATTTTAGTGCTCTGTCAGCGTCCCTAGTTGCAGACAGTGGAATTAGTTCATCTTTTGCGCTTAGTAATGAGAAGTGAACAAACACCATTTCGGGCAGTCACTGTAAATATTCCATCATTCTAAAATTGATTAAACATCAACGTAATGCAAGGCCTCCAGAAAGGCATGATTCATATTACTAGACCCATGATCAAAGGAAGCACTGTAGTAGAATCGTTGCCACACTACAGACGGACTGATCGAAAATAACCCTGCTGCGGCTTCTCCCAGCCCTGACGCTGCTAATGTCCGCTGCTGAACAGCCCCCCTCCTCTTCCTGCAGGCACTCTTCCTCACAGGCAGGCACAGCTCGCATCGAATGAGTGGTTTACCAAGAGGAACGTTGCAATTGGTTTTTACCGGAGGTTTTTCTCAACATTACAAAAATAGTTATCATGTTATCGAGAACCAGAGGACATAGGTTTACGGTTCTAGAACCAGAGGGCATGGATTCAAGGTTCAAGAACCAGAGGACATAGGTTTACGGTTCTAGAACCAGAGGGCATGGATTCAAGGTTCAAGAACCAGAGGACATAGGTTTGAGGTTGAATGAATTGTTGAATGATCCTTTAAGGACATCTCCAGGGACCTTAAGTGGGGGGCTATCATCGACTCCACAGTCAAAAAGGCACAACAGAGGATGTACTTCCTGCGGCAGCTGAGGAAGCACAATCTGCCACAGGCAATGATGGTCCAATTCTACACGGCCATCGTAGAGTCTGTCCTCACATTCTCCATCATGGTCTGGTTTGGCTCAGCCACCAAGCACGACACCTGGAGGCTGCAGCGAATCGTCCGATCAGCAGAGAAGGTTATTGGCTACAACCTTCCCTCCATTGACGAACTGTACACTGCAAGGGCCAGGAAGCGAGCGGGTAAGATCATCTCTGACCCCTCTCACACTGGCCGCAAACTCCTTGAATCACTTCCCTCTGGAAGGCGACTCCGGACTGTCAAAGCCACCACAGCCAGACATAAAAACAGCTTTTTTCCACGAGTAGTAGCTCTACTCAATAACCAAAAATCTGTAGCCTCCTTTTGTTCTGGTATTCATTCATTCATTCATTCATTCATTCATTCATTCATTCATTCATTCATTCATTTATTGTCATGTGACAAGTTACAGTGATATTCTTTATTTGGCATAGCCAAGGTATGCAAAGAGTCGCTACATAATGGGTGCCGACAGAGTTACAAAGCATTCCACTTTACACAAACCATTTTTAACACATTCCATTTGGGGTCCCCCTTAGTTCTCGGCGGTTCCCCCACCTTGGGTCCTCTTTTGCCTCTGAATCCATGCGATCAAGTCACAGTGAATCTCGTTCACCTTCTGCTTCAACCTACACTTTATCAAATGCCTTACTGTAGACAACATCCACTGTCACCTCCTTAAAAAATGATCAAGTTAGTAAGACACGACCTGCTGCATACAAAGACAGTAGACACAAAAAGCTGGAGTAACTGAGCGGGACAGGCAGCATTTCTGGAGAGAAGGAATGGGTGACATTTCAGGTCGAGACCCTTCTTCAGACTGGTTATTAGATTAGATTAGATATAATTTATTGCCACACAGCCAGGCTGGTGGAAATTTGGGTTGTCTGCAGCGATACAATAATAAAGAACACACAACCACAATAAAACTGTAACACAAACATCCACCACAGCATTCATCACTGTGGTGGAAGGCACAAAATTTGGCCAGTCCTCCTCCATTTCCCCCCCGTGGTCAGGACCAGAGTCCAGAGTCAGTCCAGGATCGGCTCTTCCTCACCAGAGACCGCGGCTTTAAGTTGTTGTAGGCCGCAGACCGGCGGTCAAGATTTAAGTCCCCGCCGCAGCCAGAAACACCGTAGACTGCAGGGCCGGCGGTCGAAGCTCCCCTCCAGGGGTGATGGTAAGTCCATGCCGGATCCGCGGTAGAAGTCGGCCGCGGGCCGGCAGTGATGGCTTCTTCTTCCCCCAACGTGAGATCCCGGGCTGTAGACGCCGCACCAGCTGGAGCTCTGCAGACCGCGACTTCAGGCTGCGACTTCAGGCTGCCGGCTGCCCCGGGCCAGCGAAACGGAGCGCTCCCCTCCAGCGAGCCCCAGCGAGGGCTCACCCGCTCCACGCCGAGAGTCCACGCTGCGCCCGCCGCTGAAGCCCCGGCGCGTCTCCGGGAAAGGCCGTGCCGATCCTTGATGTTAGGCCACGGGGGAGGCGACCTGGAAAAACTCGCCTCTCCGTGGAGGAGGCGACCGAAGCGGTTCCCCCCTCACCCCCCCACACCACCCCCCACATAAAACACACAAAGAAACATTAAATACAGACTTTAAAACATACTAAAAAATTAAAAAAAAGTTGAAAAACTGACGAGCTGCATGACATGGCTGCTGCCAGAGCAGCGCCCCCTCCGAAACTATTGATAATTATTGATAAGGGAAACGAGAGATATGGAGAGATAAAGAACAATGAATGAAAGATATGCAAAAAATAAAGATAATAAAGGAAAGGTCACTGTAAGCTGTTTGTTGGGTGAAAATGAGAAGCTAGTGTGTGAATTGGGTGGGGGAAGGATAGAGTCAAGTCACATTTATTTATATAGCACATTTAAAAAACAACTCTCGTTGACCAAAGTGCTTTACATTTGTTATGAGAATCGTATACACAAGCAAGCTACATACATATATACAAATAGCCCTCACTCAGAGGACGTCAGGGAAGGCTAGAGAGAGAGGGAATGCCGGGGCTACCTGAATTAAAGAGAAATCAATATTCATACCACAGCTGCCCAAGCGAAATATGAGATGCTGTTCCTCCAATTTGCGTTTAGCCTCACTCTGACAATGGAGGAGACCGAGGACAGAAAGGTCAGTGTAGGAATGGAAGGAGAATTAAAGTGTCCAGCAATTGGGAGATCAGGTAGTGTTCAAGAAGGAACTGCAGATGCTGGAAGATCGAAGGTACATAAAAATGCTGGAGAAACTCAGCGGGTGCAGCAGCATCTATGGAGCGAAGGAAATAAGAAGAAGTCTGAAGAAGGGTTTCGGCCCGAAACGTCGCCTATTTCCTTCGCTCCATAGATGCTGCTGCACCCGCTGAGTTTCTTCAGCATTTTTGTGTACCCGGGAGATCAGGTAGGTTCAGGCAGGCTGAGCAAAGGTGTTTAATGAAACGATCGCCCAGTCTGCGTTTGATCTCGCCGATTTATAAGAGTCCACATCTTGAACAACGGATACAGTTGATTGAGTTGGAGGAGGTGCAGAAAAAAGTGGTTCTGCCAGTTATTCATTGCTAGTCGGCGCTTTTAAAGCATTCCAATTCTCAAAGAGCCATTCCATTCAGATGCCAAATCTACTCACAACATTCCCAGCCATTCAGAAAATACGTGAAAGCTGAGCTGTTTTCAAAGAGAGCATAGAAACAGAACAATAGTAGCAGGAGTAGGCCATTCAGCCCTTCGAGCCAGCACCGTCATTCAATATGATCATGACTGATCATCTAAAATCAATACCCCGTTCCTGCTTTTCCCCTATATCCCTTGATTCCCTTTAGCCCTCAGAGATAAATCTAACTCTCTCTTGAAAAACATCCAGTGAATTGGCCCCCACTGCCTTTGTGGCAGAAAATTCCACAGATTCGCAATACTCTGGGTGAAAAAGCTTTTCCTCATCTGTTATCTGCCTGCATATAATAATAATAATAATGTTTTGTTTATAGGGACAGTGCATATTAATGAACATTTGCATGTAAATATGCGAGATTGTAGCCAATCAGTAGCTAATTTCCGTCTCTAGTCCCAGGCAAAGGTAGGTGAAGTGTCTTGCCCAAGGACACAACGACAGTACACACTCCAAGCAGGATTCGAACCGGCCACCTTCAGGTTGCCAGCCGAACACTTAGCCCATTGTGCCATCTGTCGTCCGTATAACCCATATCCCTCCATTCCCCGCATATCCATGTTTATGCCAAGGTCTCTTAAATGCCACTGTCGTATCTGCCTCAACCACCACCTCCGGTGACATGTTCCAGGCACTCGGCACTCTCTGTGTTCATGGAACAACACCTGTTGTCTAACATCAATGAGATTCACCAGAGTGGTGAATCTGTAAAATTCTCTGCCACAGAAGGTAGTTGAGGCCAGTTCATTGGCTGGATTTAAGAGGGAGTTAGATGTGGCCCTTGTGGCTAAAGGGATCAGGGGGTATGGAAAGAAGGCAGGTATGGGATATTGATTTGGATGATCAGCCATGATCATATTGAATGGCGGTGCAGGCTCGAAGGGCTGAATGGCCTACTCCTGCACCTATTTTCTATGTTTCTATGGATTAGGAGGCAGAGATCAGCCATGATTGAATGGCGGAGTACCCCGATGGGCTGAGTGGCCTAATCTACTAGTCTGACGTGAACTTGTTAACACGTGGACACACGGGCCTTCAGTTAAAAGCCTGCACTCCCCCAAAATAGAGGCGGCCATTTTATCCCACACAACCATTTACATGAGATTACAGAGACTTTAAGAACTTTTCGATCTTACCAGGATGGTGAACTTGCCGCTCAGCAGCTCGGATCGAAGCGGCTCTTCATGAGGCTTCAACTTTACGATGCCTTCTCTCAACCTTGTATCCTGAAAATAATCCAAATATATTGAAGTTATTTCATTGGTATTCATCCTCTCTGCTCCAGCAAATCAAGCTTGAAACAAATGCGTTGAAATGCATATATTTGCAATGTCGTGTATTTTCTCAGATGAAAAGCATTCTGTTCTGTCACTCAAATCGATGTCCCCGTCATTTTGACCTTTGGGTTATTGTATTGTATTGTATATAAAAATGAATTACTCAGTAAGTGTGGTTACTCAGTAAGTATCATTGTGTCAAGATACACATCAAGAAACATGAAAAATTATATTTAGCTAATAGTGACTGCCATTGAAAATCCCGTAATAAAAAGGTCCAATTTCTGTTTCATTGTGATGGTGCTCAGGTAGAAAGAGTTCTTTTTTGTCTCCTCCTTCAAGATAAATAGACTATTCCTCCGACATAAAACCGGCGTGATTTTCTGGAGCAAATGTACAAAGTGCTGGAGGCACAGTGTCGCAGCTGGTAGAGCCACTGCCTCACAGCGCCAGAGACCCGGGTTCAATCCTGACAACAGGTGCTGTCTGTGTGGAGTTCGTACGTTCTCCCTGTGAGCGTGTGGGTTTCCTCCGGGTGCTCCAGTTTCCTCCCACATCCCAAAGACGTGCGGATCTGTGGGTTCACTGGCCCTACGTAAATCGCCCCCAGTGTGTAGAAAGTGGATGAGAAAGTGGGATAATGTAGAACTATGGGAAGGTGTGTTAGCGAGGACTCTGTCGAAACTCATCTCTAAACTGAACTAAACTCAGTGGGCCAAGCAGCATCAATGGAGGGAATGGACAGTCGACGTTTCGGATCGATACCCTACTTCAGGTTGATGGAGTGGGGTGATGGCAGCTGGAAAAGAGAGGTGGGGATGGGGCAAAGCACGGCAATGATAGATAGATGCAGGGGATAGAGAGGGGGCGATTGGCAGATGGGTGGAGTAAGCTCCGTTCCTACCTTTCCAACAGATCCCACTTCATCTCTCTCCACAACCACACCTCTGCTACAGCCGCAGTCACTCAAGGCGTTCCCCAAGGCTCCGTACTCGGCCCCCTCCTCTTCATCATCTACATCCTCCCCCTTGGTCAGATACTCCGCCACTTCAATCTGGACTTCCACTGTTACGCTGATGACACCCAGATTTACCTTGGCACCAAATCCCCCCACAACCCCCCCCTCTCCCATATCAACTCCTGTTTGTCAGCTATAAAAACCTGGATGCAACATAATTTCCTCAAACTCAACAGCGATAAGACAGAATTCCTCCTCATAGGCTCCAAAGCCACTCAGCAAAATCAATAACCCCACTCTCACCATCGACGGCACCACTGTCTCCCCATCTCCCCAGGCCCGCAACCTTGGCGTGATCTTTGATTCCACCCTCTCCCTTGAGCCTCACATCCGCCATGTCATTAAAACCTCCTTCTTTCATCTCCGCAACATCGCCAAACTCAGACCCTCTCTCACTCCGCCTGCTGCTGAAAGACTCATCCATGCCTTCATCTCCTCCCGACTGGACTATTGCAACTCACTTCTCCTTGGCATCAGCTCCACCTACATCAACCGACTCCAACTGGTCCAGAACGCAGCCGCCCGACTCATCACCCACACCAAATCCTGGCATCACATCACTCCAGTCCTCAAAAAACTTCACTGGCTTCCCATCTCCCACCGGATCACCTACAAAATCCTGGTCCTCACCTACAAAGCCCTCCACCATCTGGCCCCCACATATCTCATTGACCTCCTCTCCCCCTACCAACCCTCACGGTCCCTCAGATCCACATCAGCCGGTCTCCTCTCCATCCACAAGTCCAACCTCCGCAGTTTTGGGGACAGAGCCTTCTCCAGGGCAGCTCCCAGGCTCTGGAACTCCCTCCCCCAACTGATCCGCAATTCCGTGTCCCTCCCCATCTTCCAGTCCCGCCTCAAGACCCATCTCTTCACCTCTGCCTATCCTTAGCCCCACGTCCCCCTCCCTTTTCATCTGTGCATTAATTGCCTCATGCTGTGTTTTGTATTGAATTCTGTCTTTACTTTGTGTACTAGTCATGTCTCTACTATTTATTTCATTCCCCTTACATGTTTTTCCTCTACCTGCTAAATTTTTGTAAGGTGTCCTTGAGACTCTTGAAAGGCGCCCATAAATAAAATGTATTATTATTATTATTATATGCAGCACATCATTTAGTTTAGTTAAGAGATACAGCGCGGAAACAGGCCCTTCAGCCCACCCATGTCCGCGTCGACCAGCGACCCCCGCATATTAACACCATCCTACACACACTAGGGACAATTTAGATTTATACCAAGCCAATTAACCTACAAACCTGTATATATTTGGAGTGTGGGATGAGACTGAAGATCTCGGAGAAAACCCACGCGGTCACGGGGAGAACGTACCAACTCCTTAGACAGCACCCGTAGTCGGGAACGAACCCAGGTCTCCGGCGCTGCAAGCGCTGTAAGGCAGCAACTCTACCGCTGTGCCATCGTGCCGCCATTTGTCGGGCTCTTTCCCACTTCTTTACAAACTCTACTTGAAGATGGAAAAGTGGAGGCCAAGAAACCCAGGTTCGATCCCGACTACAGGTGCTGTCTGTACGGAGTTTGTACGTTTTCCCAGTGATGGCGTGGGTTTTCTCCGGATGCTCCGGTTTCCGCCCACACTCCAAAGACGTACAGGTTTGTAGGCAAATTGGTTTTGGTAAAATTGTAAATTGTCCCTATTGTGTAGGACAGTGTCAGTGTACGGGGTGATCGCCGGTCGGCATGGACTCGGTGGGCCGAAGGGCCTGTTTCTGCACTAAAGTCTCTAAAGTCTAAAAGAAAAATGCAAGCAGTGGAAATCCAATCTGGATATAACTGCAGATAAATCAATAGGTATAAATACAGGATTAGAACCAAATTGTCAGTGGAGTCACTTCCCTCCACGCTGAAGACCTCTAATTAAAATCCAGCAATTGCTGATGAATTACCCGTTGCAGTTCATGTGTGTTCTAGCGGGTAGTCGAGGCCAGTTCATTGGCTATATTTAAGAGGGAGTTAGATGTGGCCCTTGTGGCTAAGGGGATCAGAGGGTATGGAGAGAAGGCAGGTACGGGATACTGAGTTGGATGATCAGCCATGATCATATTGAATGGCGGTGCAGGCTCGAAGGGCCGAATGGCCTACTCCTGCACCTATTTCTATGTTTCTATGTTTCTATGTTTCTATGTGTGTTCTAGGGACAGATGTATTGACTGCACCAGAACCAGATCTGTTGAGGCCATGGCAAAGGCCGGAGCTGAGTTACCCTAGCACTCTGTGAACTCTTCACTCTGCCTCTCTCTTTATAAATGACCGGCAAAGTCCTAGAGTCATTGAGTGATACAGTGTGGAAGCAGGCCTTTCGGCCCAACTTGCCCACGCCGACCAACATGTCCCAGCTACACTATTCCCACCTGCCTGCATTTGGTCCGTATCCCTCCAAAAAAATGTGTGTTGACAGATTTTTGCCTTTATTTAAGACTTCCAGCACATCTTGCTTTGAACACATTTTATTACTTTTAAAACATTTTCAGAATTCACCGCACAAAGGCGATAAGATCTCATGCAGCAATTCACATCCGTTCACTCTGCAGATCAGCAGACTCGGAATGGAATACCACGCTGCTCCTGAAGGCAGAACAGTTGTTTGGATTAATACTGAGACTTTGGAAGGCGCTGGTCAGACCGCGTTTGGAGTATTGTGAGCAGTTTTGGGCCCCATATCTCAGGGAGGATGTGCTGGCGTTGGAGAGGGACAAGAGGTTTTTTTCCCGAGAATGATCCCAGGAATGATTAGGTTAACATATGCTGAGCGTTTGTCAGCACTGGGCCTGCACTCGCTGGAGTTTAGAAGGATGGGGGGGGACCTCATTGAAACGTAACGAATAGCGAAAGGCCTGGATAGTGAAAGTGCAGAGGATGTTTCCACTAGTGGGAGAATCCAGGACCAGAGACCATAACCTCAGAATAAAAGGACATACCTTTAGAAAGGAGATGAGGAGGAATTTCTTTAGTCAGAGGGTGGTGAATCTGTGAAATTCATTGCCACAGACAACTGTGGAGACCACGTCTAGGGATATTTTTAAGGCTGAGATTGACTGATTCTTGATTAGTATGGGTATAAGAGGTTATGGGGAGAAAGCAGGAAAATGGGGTTGAGAGGGAAAGATAGATTAGCCATGAGTGAATGGCAGAGTAGACTTGATGGGCCAAATGGCGTAATTCTGCTCCTTTGACAAATGAGCTATGTTTACTTATTTACAATTCAAGGTTGGCAGTGAAGCTATATGCCAAGTTGTCAGAACAGCTCTGATGAAGTACAGTTCAGTTTAGTTTATTGTCACGTATACTGAGGTGCAGTGAAAAACTTTTGTGGCATGCTAACCAGTCAGCGGAAAGACAATACATGATTACTAGAGCCAGGATGTTTGGGCACTAAAAAACTGAAATGGGCAGGCAAAAAGGCATAATAAAATTACGAAAATGGCACGAAAAAGGCATTTATTGACAAAAAAGGCATGTACTTCCACTACCAACATATGGTTAAAAATGATAATATAAATGTATACTACATTAAATGACCAAAGTTGCCTGGTTGCACATAATTACTCGCATTTTTTTCAAATTATCTGGTGTTAAACTACGCCGTCTGTCTGACAGAATGTGCTTCAGTTGTGAAAAACTTCTTTCTACCTCAGCTGAGGTCACTGGTGCATACCTGAAACAAGCTACAGACTCTATATTCATGTCAATATCTTGTGCATTACAACTACCTTTGAGAACTGTAGCTATGTTTTGTATTTCTTCAAGATCTTTGTTAGCTAAAATCACTCTCTCACATTTTCCTTGTATGTCTTCGCCAAGAACTTTACGAATATCATTAGTTACTTTGTTGAAAACCTGCACGTTATTCACTAATGTTTCGCCACATTTCTCAAGGGAAGTGATAGCATGTAGGAAGTTTGCAAAATTGGAAGCAATAAATAGATGTTGGAGAAGACTGAACCAGCGGGCAGCGGCACGAACGAACGAATGAACGGCCGACGGTGGCGCCCACGGTTTCGCCCTGGTGGTGGAAATGTTCTTGTAATTTATACAATGTTGACACGTTAACACTAACATTAATATTAATGTGTTAACATAGAAAACATCATTGTAATCACGGTACAACTAGAGAAAATAGCACAAGCTTTTAGCAAAATGGCAAAAAAAAGGCTGATTTAGGCACTCGATCGTGAAAAGGCCATTATCCTGGTGAAATCATCAAAAAAGGCATGAAAAGGCACATGGCATTTATGGCAAAATCCTGGCTCTAATGATTACAATCGAGCCATACAGTGTAGATACATGATAAGGGAATATCTGTATAATAAGTCTGAAGAAGGGTCTCAACTCGAGACGTCACCCATTCCTTCTCTCCAGAGATGCGACCGGTCCTGCTGAGTTACTCCAGCATTTTGTGTCTACATGATAAGGGAATTTCGTTTCGCACAAGGTAAAGCCAGATCAAAGATAGTTTGATGGTCCCCAATGAGTTCAGGGCTGCTCTCTAGTTGCAGTGGGATGGTTCTGTTGCCAGATAACAGTTGGAAGGAAACTGTCCCTGAATTCTGGAGGTGTGAGTTTTTACACTTCTATACCTTTTGCCTGATGGAAGAGTGGAGTAGAGGGAGTGGCCAGGATGAGACTGGTCCTTGATTATGCTACTGGTCTTGCCGACTCCCGAGGCAGCGTGAGGTACAATAGAAGTCAATGGATGTTGGTTTGTGCGATGGTCACTGCTGCGTCCACAGGTCACTGCAACATCTTGCGGTCTTGGATGGAGCAGTTCCCACACCGGGCTGTGATGCATCCCGATAAAATACTTTCTACGGGCCATCTGTAGATTTCTACGACGCATGTGTAGAAGATCTGTAGAAATAGCAGGTCCACACAGAGTCTTGTGGAGGAGCTTGTATGGTAAACAATCCAGCACAGCTCCCAAGCAGCGTCTGGCAAGGGAAGGCCATGAACCCGGCTTTCCTGAAGCATACATCGAACGCAAGTCTACGTCGGTACACAGATAGACTCTGGCCGACTCAACTCTGTTCCCAAGGGGAGAGCGGGGAACGGCTCACGGGAGGCACGGTGGCGCAGTGGTAGAGCTGCCACCTTATAGTGCCAAGGACCTGGGTTCAATCCTGACTACGGTACGATCCTGTACTGAGTCTGTACGTTCTTCCCATGACATGCGTGGGTTTTCTCCAAGATCTTCGGTTTCCTCCCATACTCCAAAGACGCACAGGTTTGTAGATTAATTGACTTGGTGTAAATGTAAATCGTGCTAAGTGAATGTAGGATATCGTTAAGTCTGCAGGGATCGCTGGTTGGCGCAGACTAAGCGGGCCGCAGGGCCTGTTTCTGTGCTGTATCTCGAAACTAAACTAAAATTCAATGGACGAGGATTCTGCTTAATTGACGATGGCTGCCTGCTTTCACTCCTGCTGTTCTTAAAGGGTCTCGACCTGAAACATCACCCATTCCTTCCCTCCAGCGATGCTGCCTGTCCCGCTGAGTTACTCCAGCATTTTGTGTCTATCTTGTGCAGGACTAGGTTTTTTTTTAAATTCGGAGCAAAGGGAGGGAAGAAGGGAATATCAACAGCTGTGGGAAAGTATTCAGCCTCTGCACATGGCCCAGTATTACTGTGTGGGATCTTAGCTTTTGGACACCGTCCAAGAGGACTTTAGGCAATTTGCCTTCATATACTGCTTGATCTCCCAAGAGGGGCTGTAAACAGAGCAGCATACATGAGCGCACAAATAAAAGAGCTGGTCCTTCTAACTAGGTAAGTGAACGTGAATATGCAGTGAGTGTAGTGGCTTCTCACCAGCACCACCTCACACATGCAGTGGTGGTCGTAGACATTCTTGCCTCACTGTTCACCTCCCCCCTCCCTCATCACACGCACTGCTGGAAACTATCCAAAGTGGCACGGTGGCGCAGCTGGGAGAGCCGCTGCCCCACAGCACCAGAGACCGGGTTCCATCCTGACCTCGGGTGCTGGCTGTGTGGAGTTTGCACGTTCACCCTGCGGTCACGTGAGCTTCCTCCGGATGCTCCGGTTTCTCCCACATCCCAAAGACATGCGGATTTGGAGGTTAATTGGCCCTTTGTAAAATGTCTCTAGTCTGCAGGCAGAGGATGAGAAAGTGGGATAACACAGAACTAGTGCGGTGGGCACGATGTGTAGGAAGGAACTACAGATGCTGGTTTAAACCGGGTGGCGTCACCAGCAGTGGCTACCTCGCCAACAGTCTGTCTGTCCTTCCTTCTCGTTTGTTATTTCTAGTAGGTGTTAAAAGTATGTTTTAGTGTTCCTTGGTTTGTTTTATGTGGGGGGTGGGTTGGAGTTGAGGGAAACTTTTTTTCAATCTCTTACCTCGACGGAGATGCGATTCTTTTCCGTTTCGTATCTCTGTCCCTACTGCGGCCTAACATCGCGGAGTTGGCGGCCTTTCCTGGAGACCGACGGATGCTCCACGCCGCGGGAGTCTATGGGACGTCAACATCGCGGAGCTTGCGATCCCTTTGCCGGGGATCGAAGCTCCAACCGTGGGGCCGGTGGACTTTAACATCATGAAGCCCGCGGTCTCTGGTAAGAAGAGACCGACTCGGGAACTCCATGCCGCGGAGAGAGTTTCAACCGCCCCGACGTGGGAGTTTCGATCACCCCGACGGGGGCTTCGACCGCCGGCTACGGGGGCTTTGATCACCACGACTGCGGATGGTTTGACTGCCCCGACCGCGGGAGAACAAAGAGGAAGAAGATTGCACTTTATTGCCTTCCATCACAGTGAGGAATGTGGAATCCACTGTGGTGGATGTTTATGTGAACTTTTATGTGGTTGTGTGTCTTGTTGCTTTTCACTTAGTATGGCTGTATGGTGACTCACATTTCACTGCACCTTAACTGGTTCATGTGACAATAAACTGACTTTGAACCGAAGATAAACTTGACCTGAAACCGAGGATAGACACAAAAAGCTGGAGTAACTCAGTGGGACAGGCAGCATCTCTGGAGAGAAGGAATGCTGCCTGTCCCGCTGAGTTTTTTGTGTCTACCTTCGATTTAAACCAGCATCTGCAGTTCTCTCCGACACATAGAACTAGTGCGAACGGGTGATCGTCGGTCGGCATGAACTCAGCAGGCCACACTTATCTCTGAACTAAACTAAGAAGCATAAGCGTAAAATACAAATACATTAAATGGAAGGTTGTGATTTCTACGTGAAGAGCAAATTCTTTTATGAATTTATTCTGCAGGTTTTCTTTGAAATGGCTAATTTGTTGAGTCAGTGATAGGGCCATACAGCATGGAAACAGGCCCTTCGGCCCAACTCGTCCATGTTAACCCTTACTTAACTCTCAGCATCATTCAAAAATGTTGGTGGGATAAGTCCACTATTTGACATGTTTGAGTTTTGCTCAATGATGCACCACCAGGACAGATCTTTCTTCCCTGTGGCTATCAAACAATACAACTCCTCCCCCTTCTGTCGTGGGGTAGACTGACTCGCATCCCCGTCCCCCCCATACTGACACATGTATTTACACATATATGTATTCATGTATTTTGTGTTTTTAAGACTGTTGGCAGATCAATTTCCCTCTTGGGATAAATAAAGTTCTATCGTACCGTACCATATCGTATGAACACGGGGGCTCTTTGAAAAAAGTGTAAAAACTGTTGCAGGAAGAGAAGGAATAAATGGCGGAGGGAATTTCAAGGCTTTTAGGGCAACGGCAAGAACGAAACATCAGCATTTGGACAGAGAGAACAAAGGAGCAATTAGGAAACTAGTCACAAGACAGCCAGCAGCTTGCACCGAGATATCTGCATTAAATGCCCATGTGATGTTCTAATTGCCTTCAATGACCCTTGGCTACCAAGTGAGTAGCCAGTTCATTTTAATCAGCATCTAGAAGTGCCTGCTGGCTTTGGTTTTGAGATGAGTGGTAACAAAACTGAGCTTGTTCTCTCTCAAATCAAATGAGGGCAGCTTTTCATTTCACTGCACATCTCGTATGTGTATGTGACAAATAAACTTGACTTGACTGTGGCGCAGCTGGTAGAGCCGCTACCTCACAGCGCCAGAGACACAGGTTCAATCCCAACTTCGGGTGCTGTCTGTGTGGAGTTTGCGCATTCTCCCTGCGACTGCGTGGGTTTCCTCCAGGTGCTCCAGTTTCCTCCCCCATCCCAAAAACGTGCGGGTGTGCAGGTTAATTGACCCTCTGTAAATTGTAAATTGCTGTCTGTGTGAAGTTTGCACGTTCTCCCTGTTTCTGCCAAATGCCCGTTTCCTTCCACAAAAGCGTTGTCATGCATGCTGTCCACACAGATCAGATATACCACACGTACATACAATCAAGTCAAACGCAAGTGCAATAGGAGATACAAGGGACTGCAGATGCTGGCTTACAAAAAAAGACACAAAGTGCTGGAGTAACTCAGGTCAGGCAGCACTTCAGGAGAACATGGATAGGTGATGTTTCAGGTATGAAGAAGGGTCGCGATCCATAACGTCGTCTATCCACGTTTTCCAATTTTCCTGAGCACCGGGGGGAAATCCACGTGGTCACAGGGAGAGTGCACAAACTCTGTACAGAGAGCACCCATGGTCAGGATCGAACCCGGGTCCATGCTGCTGTAAGGCAGCAACTCTAGCGCAGCGCCACCCTAATGCCCCTGTTCCACTTAGGAAACCTGAACGGAAACCTCTAGAGACTTTGCGCCCCACCCAAGGTTTCCGTGCGGTTCCCGGATGTTTTTGTCAGTCTCCCTACCTGCTTCTACTACCTGCAACCTTCGGCAACCACCTGCAACCACCTGCAACCTCCGGGAACCGCACGGAAACCTTGGGTGGGGCGCAAAGTCTCCAGAGGTTTCCGTTCAGGTTTCCTAAGTGGGACAGGGGCATAACTCTGTACAGACAGCACCCATGGCCAGCATCGAACGCGGGTCTCTGGTGCTGTAAGGCAGCAACTCTACTGCTGTGCCATTAAGAATGATATTTTTCCGACAATGTCCTTGATTTTATTTTCAAGAGTTGTTTGAAAGCAAGACAGCAATGACTTCAATGGTCTGCTGATTGTGGAAAAACTTGCATTGAATCTTTCATGTTCCTTCCAAGAATCCCCAGAGAGGTACCTCTGAGTGGACTCGAGAATGTTTGTTGTCATATATATATATATGTGTGTGTGTGTGTGTGTGTGTGTGTGTGTATATATATATATATAATATATAAAACAAACAAGCAATACTAGTGCAAAGACAAAAACCATGCCGACAAGTCAATGTTGTCCGTGTTGAACAGAGGAGTAGAGGGAAAGAGAGCGCAGGACACACTTTATTCCAGCAGCTTTGGACAGCTGGGCCTTCAGCCTTCAGACTATAGCATCAACCTTGACACATCCACTTTTATTCAAATATTATGATTTTAAGCTAAAATGGTCAGAGGAAATCCAAAAAAAAAAAGTTTGATGTATTTACCTTGTAATGTTTATTTTTAAAAGGGGAGTTGAATTGATGTCAAAAATCGAACAGAATTTATTCTACTGCCCCTCTGCCCCCCCCCCCCCCCCCCCCCCCTCCCCGTGTTAGGGTTCAAGGTTCTTCGCTGCCACTATCAGTTGCATTAGTTGGAACGAGTCATAGTCACAGAGTCATAGAGTGATACAGTGTGGAAACAGGCCTCACTTGCCCACACCGGCCAACATGTCCCAGCTACGCTAGTCCCACCTACCCACGTTTGGTCCATATCCCTCCAAACCTGGCCTATCCGTGTACCTGTCTAACTAGTTCATAAATGTTGGGATAGTCCCAGCCTCAACTACCACCTCTGGCAGCTTTTTCACACACCAACCACCACCCTATGTGTGAAAAAGTTACCCCTCAGATTCCTATTAAATCTTTTCCCCTTCACCTTGAACCTATGTCCTCTGGTCCTCGATTCACCTATGCTGGGCAAGAGACTCTGTGCAACTACCTGATCTATTCCTCTAATGATTATATACCCCTCTATGAGATCATCCCCTCATCCTCCTGCGCTACAAAGAATAGAGACCCAACCTACTCAACCTCTCCCGATAGCTCACACCCTCTAGTTCTGGCAACATCCTCGTAAAGAGCCCTGGATATTTATTTGCAGGGCAGCAACTGAATGGTGAGGATGGAGTGGAACACTGTGCACAAACAAACCACGTTCGGAAAACAAAACGGTGGGGAAATGACTGCGAGCAACCACTGCTCGGCCCTGGGTGAAGGTTAGGAACATAATCTACCGCTCAAAACTCTGCTCAGAGTGCTTCTCCCAGCTATTGCTCAACGGAACACACCTCTATGTCACTCCGCCTCATTTGTACACACACTCGAACACGCACAGGCAAATATTGATCAGCAGCTTACCCGGTATGAGTGGAAGAGCTCAACGGCACGGAACACGTCAAACTTTCTGGCCATGAGGAACTTGACTGCGGCATTCCAGGAGAGAGGAGAGATGCCATGTTGAGTTGTCCACTTGTTGATCTCCTCCAGGAACTGTTTGGTGGCCTGAAAAACAGAGGGGAGGTTCCTTTTAAAGCTTTGTGTTCGGTTCAGCTTACTTCAGCTTGCTTCAGTTTAGTTGTGTTCAGTTCAGTTGTAGTAACATAGACATAGTTCTCCCTTCATACAAACTAAAATGTACGATCCCCGTACACTAATTCTGTCCGACACACCGGGCACAATTTACAAACTCATGAGAGGAATAGATCGGGTAGATGACAATGGACAATAGAAAAGTAGGCCATTCGGAGTATGGCCATGGCAGGAGTAGGCCATTCGGCCCTTTGAGCCAGCACCGCCATTCAATATCATCATGGCTGATCATCCAAAATCAGTACCCCGTTCCCGGTTTTTCCCCATATCCCTGGATTCCATTAGCCCTAAGAGCTAAATCTATCTCTCTCTTAAAAACTCATGTGTTCAGTTCCGTTCAATTCAGTTTAATTTAGTTGAGTTGAGTTTAGTTTATTGTCAAGTGCACCGAGGTACAGTGAAAAGCATTTTTGTTGCGTGCTAATAGCGGAAATACAATAAGTGATTACAATCAAGTGTACAAGTTTACGTTATTGGAGTAGAATTAGGCCATTCAGCCCATCGAGACTACACCGCCATTCAATCATGGCTGATCTCTGCCTCCTAATCCCATTTTTCTGCCTTCTCCCCGTAACCCTTTACACCCGTTCTAATCAAGAATTTTTCTATCTCTGCCTTAAAAATATCCACTGACTTGGCCTCCACAACCCTCTGTGGCAATGAGTTCCACAGACTAACTACCCTACGACTAAAGAAATTCCTGCTAATCTTCTTACTCTAAGTTATAGTTACAGTAAGAAATGCTGCTGTTGGAGTAGAAGTTTAAAAGAGTGGAGCGATTGTAATGAATGATTGCAGATCCGCTTCTGGGACCAGAACGCAGAGGGTCGCCAGGCTTGGACGCCATTTTGCTAGCTGTGAGGTGAAAAGAAAAAGTTGACATAAAATGGCTTCCCAAAGGCAAATTAAATTCCACTCCTCGGTGTCCAACATAGTGAATGAGGACAAGAATCTGGAAATTGTATGACAATAAAGATATTTATAACTGCTGAACAGGAAGGATGTGAAACCAACTGTTCGTTGCACAGGGACTGAAGACCCACTTCGTCTCCAAGGAGCCTGACAGTAAAATTCACACGGGCATCATTCCACAATTCACTGACAATAGCTCGCAGTGATCGGACAAAGCCCAGGAGGGGGCTATCCTCCCGGATGGCTGGAGCAAAGCAGAGCGTCTCCACATCTGGGTCAGCACATTAGCGCAGCGGTAGAGTTACTGCCTTACAGCGCCAGAGACCCAGGTCAGATCCTGCCTACAGGTGCTGTCTGTACGTAGTTTGTACATTCTCCCCGTGACCTGCGTGGGATTTCGCCGGGTGCTTCGGTTTCCTGCCACATTCCAAAGACAACCAGGACTGTAGGTTAAAGATGGACATGAAATGTTGGGAGTAACTCAGCGGGTGAGGCAGCATCTATGGAGAGAAGGAATGGGTGACATGTTGAGTCGAGACCCTTCTTCAGAGAGATCTGGGCCAAATGCAGGCAAAGGGGATGAGCCCAATACGCCAACTTTGTCGGAGTGGACAAGATGGGCGAAAGGGCCTGTCTCCGTGCTGGACAGCTCTGTGACTCTAGAAGCCAAGATGTATTAGAGGTAAGGTAAGCCTACGAGTAACTTTTCACAAAATCAGACAAGTTTATCTTGTACTTTCCCACGCCAGATCCATAACCTCATTGCTAACACTGATGAAGCGTTCTACATATTGTACCGCTTCCAAGCCCATCTGTACACGTCTCCACCTACGCTGCAATGAAGTAGCCTCTGCTCAACCTCCTCATTCCCAGCAGTGAAACGACGGAGACTGAGATCTTGAACTGCAAACAGAAACCCGCAACCAACTATCCCAAGACACATATTTTCTATTAGATTAGTTGCTTTCTGGACATGGGCAATGTTGACTTTGTTGCCTCGAGATGGGGCATTGGGCGTATTCCGTGAAAATGGGAATGCCGCAGTCATGGTGACGCCTGTATGGTCATGAGTAGTCACCCAAAGAGTCGTATCTTTTTCTGGTCACCGCTGGATTTTCAACATTGAAAATTTCAGGCGACCTGCTGTGACTATGACGGGTGCCGGCAGTCACCGAAAAAAATCTCGTAAGTGGGACAGGCCCTTAAGGCGACCAAGATAGTTTGAAGTTCGAAGTTTAGTTGTGTACTATGCAATTAAATCAGATGATACTATACATGAATATGATCAAGCCACACACAAGTACAGTAAACCCTTGCAACAACGGATCTCTATATAGTGGATTGATGTTACAGCGGATCGAGTCTCCCCTTACACCGCCCCAGTGAGCCCGCACCACGCGGCAAGGAGCCTCCGATTGCTTTTTAGAATGGTTCAATGACACTTGACAGGGCTCGAAATTAGCGGTTGCCCGGGTGCCATTGACCACCCAAAGTGCCGCCGGGCAACCTAAACGCCGAGTCATTTTGCCCGGCTTGGCACTGCAGATACTGGTTTATACCGAAGATAGACACAAAAAAACTGGAGTAACTCCGCGGGTCAGGCAGCATCTCTGGAGAAAAGGAACGTGACGTTTCGTGTCGGCGGCAGCTGTACTGCGGAGCAAAGATACTAGGTGCAGGGTGACGAATGGTCGGAGCGAATGACGGGCCCCACACAGCGGCAGCAGCGGCCGCTACAGCGGCTCCATCTGAAGCCAATCTGTTGGATATCTGTCCAGATACAGCAGAGAGCGGCCCAGAGGGACTTGCAGCCTTCTGCTACAAACACAGACTAAATTCTCCACAATGCCCGACCCATCCATTTTTTTCTGTCGTACTTGCCAATTGTTCCCAAATTGGGCATCGTGCATTACCGTTCTCAAGGGCCTTTGCAGGCAGATTAACCTATGAGCCTGTTTACCTTGGGCCCAGAGTAGCCAGGATGTTTTAACTGGCTGTAAACAAACTCACAGGAAGTCAAACGTAAACTATTTGTACAAATACATTTGGAAAGGAACGGGAGGAGAAAAAAAAAAATAAACTTTCTTTAAAAAGCCTCAACAAATGATTATTAAAACTAAAGAGACAATTTTCTGAAAGGAGGAAACTTTTTTAATTCATTTATAAGATGTAGATGTCATTCCTAAATTAGACTTGAGAAAGATAGACACAAAATGCTGGAGTAACTCAGTGGGACAGGCAGCATCGCCGGAGAGAAGGAACGGGTGACGTTTCGGGTCGAGAACCTTCTTCAGACTGAGTCAGGGGAGGGGGAGATACAGAGATGAGGAGGTGTAAGGTGTGAAAACGAGACATCAAAGGGGGTGGAGATCAAGGAAAATGTAGAATAGAAGGCAGACAAAAATGCTGGAGAAACTCAGCGGGTGAGGCAGCGTCTATGGAGCGAAGGAAATAGGCAACGTTTCGGGCCGAAACCCTTCTTCAGATCATTGTTAGATAGGAGAAGGTAAGAACAAAGCAAACAGAGATAAAATGGAATCAGGGACAGTCAGACTGGTCAGAGAACTGGGAAAGAGGGAGGGATGGAGAGAGAGGGTCTGAAGAAGGGTCTCGACCCAAAACGTCACCCATTCCTTCTCTCCAGAGATGCTGCCAGTCCCGCTGAGTTACTCCAGCTCTTTGTGTCTATCAAGGGTTACTTGAAGTTAGATCTTGAGAAAGCCTGGACATGTTCTTACGGCCATTACTGAGGGCAATTAAGAGCGGACCACGTTGCGAAAGGCCTGGAGAAGATGTCCCTCCCATATAAACCAGACAGGTTTCAGATTCAGATTAGTTTATTGCCTTATACACCAGGGTGCAATGAAACGTCCTGTGCACATGAAGCTCACAAGAGTAAACAGTGTACAGAAATGATAAATATAACAACAAACACAATGAGACACAAGAGACTGCAGATGCTGCAATCTTGAGCAAAAGACAACTGCTGGAGGAACTCAGCGGGTCAAACGGCATCTGTGAAGGGAAATGAACAAGTCTCTTTTTCCTCCCACAAATATGCAATATGTGAATATGTGTTCCTGTTCCATTCTGTTTTGTAGTTTTTTTTGCACAATCCGCGAGCATTGCCACTTTTAATTTCACTGCACATCTCGTATGTGTATGTAATGAATAAATTTGACTTTGACTTTGAAAGGCCAGAAATGGAAAAAAAAATGGTGTGATACAAAAGGATTGGAGATTTGCGAATCGTGAAGCCAGAGGGTGTAATGTCGGAGCGTGTCCATGTGGGGCACTGTAGGTGGGGTGGGAGAGAGTTAGAGAATTCAACGTTCATACCGCTGGGGTGTAATGCCCCTGTCCCACTTAGGAAACCTGAACGGAAACCTCTGGAGACTTTACGCCCCAGCCAAGGTTTCCACTGCCTGCAACCTCCGGCAACCACCTGCAACCTCCAGGAACCGCACGGAAACCTTTGGTGGGGCGCAAAGTCTCCAGAGGTTTCCGTTCAGGTTTCCTAAGTGGGACAGGGGCATAAGCTACCCAAGCAGAACATGAGAAGCTGTTCCTCCAGTTTAAATGTGGCCTCACTATAACAATGGAGAAGACCAGTTCGATATCACACAGACACGGTACAATTTTGACGCTGGTTAACTTAACCACCACTATAATTCTGTTGGTTGAAAAAAATGCTGGAGAAACTCAGCGGGTGAGGCAACATCTATGGAGCGAAGGAATAGGTGATGTTTCGGGTTTCGACCCGAAACGTCACCTATTCCTTCGCTCCATAGATGCTGCCTCGCCCGCTGAGTTTCTCCAGCATTTTTGTCTACCTTCGATTTTTCCAGCATCTGCAGTTCCTTCTTAAACATATAATTCTGTTGGAGCAGCGGTAAAGGGGTGGGAGATTGCAACCTTCACGTGGTCCGCCCTATTTCGACGAATGCAATCAACCTGCCGTGCACAATCAAGTAAGATCAAATAGAACAAATTGTCCTCCAACTTTAGGCTGTGCACGCCGTACGCAAGAAGAAGAGGCAGCAGCGGTAATGCAATTGTGGATTATTTCAAGAGTAAAATCAGTACAAATGTAACTCGGTGGTGAATAAAACACTTTGAAAGGGGCAACCAAGATCGAATCATCTGGCTGCTCAAATATCTTTTGCTGAGAAAGTTAAATCCATTACATCGCAACTCAGATTTTGAGAGAATATCTTTGCAAAGCAGAATGATTTAAAATGACAATGTTAGGGTCAATCGATCTGAAGGGAAAAGGTGAACTTTCCAGATCATAGCTTACTAACTTGGCAACTGTTAAATCTGTTAAATGATTCAATTTAGGCCAGAAATAATTTTTGTTGCTGGGGGTGGGACCGCGAGAGATACCTCATAAATCTCAGTTTCCCTCAATATTATCTCCTTCCTCTCCTGCAGATGGTGAAATGTTCCTGTGGGGAATTGCAAGCTGATGAGGGATTACATAACAGAACAATATATTCACATCGAGTTTAGTTTAGTTTAGTTTCTTGATTACAGTCTAATAACTGCGATAAAATGAATACTAAAATTTTGGGGGAAAAACCATCAGACCTCCACAATTAAAATGTGGGTTACGGAAATGACTGAGACCTTGCATTTGGAAAAAATAAGATTTGTCTTAAATGACAAGCCAGAATTTTTTGTTAGAATATGGTCTCCATTTATTGAATTTTTGAAAAAGTAAATTGGTTTAACACAAAATCCGGGTTGAAACCTGAGTTTGTGACTGGATGAATAGTTACACTCAACATTTCCCAGATCTATCTCCATAATCTTGTTATTGGTAGTTTTTTTCTTCTCTCTCGTACACTGGCATGTTCAGGTTACACTTTGCAGAACATGAGACAGTAACTCGGCTGCTGCTGAATGAAGCACGATACACAGTATGCTTTGTGCCACTCGGGAGATTACACTGCCCACCTTACACACCCTCACAAGTCTCCAACATGGAAAGGTCAGTTGAAATCTTCAATGGCTCACGGCTACGGGAACCAACCCTCACTGAACATGTGTGCAGGCAGTTAGCATTTGGCACCTTTATTAAAACCACTTCTTTCATGGATTAAAGCCGGCCTAAAAGCTGGTTGGTAGTTAAAGGCTCAAAGTGCTGGAGTAACTCAGCGGGTCAGGCAGCATCCCTGGAGAACATGGATAGGTGACATCTTGGGTCGCGACCCTTCTTCAGACTGACAGGGTCAGTCCCCCCGCTCCCTCCCATACACCACAATCGGTCTGAAGAAGGGTCCCGGCCCCCATCCATGATCTCCAGAGTTGATGCCTGACCCACAGAGTTACTCCAGCACTTTGTGTCTTTTTTTGTAAACCAGCATCTGCAGTTGCTTGTTTCTCTAGCGGTTAAAAACCTGCAGACCCGGTCCACTAGAAGGTGATCACTGGCATTGTTCGACTACTCAACTCCACTCCTCTACTTAAGAGGAGGTTTAGGCAGGGGGGGTATATCAGAGCACAAGCAATTCAAATCAGCAATAATCAGAGCCAGACCACCTTACCCCTCAGTTCCAAGCCATTCTAGACAAAGGGCACCTTTAGTTTAGTTTAGTTTAGAGGCTCAGCCTGGAAACAGGCCATTCGGCCCACTGTGTCCGTGGCGACCAGCAATCACCCTAGTTCTATCCCGCACACAGACGGCAATTAACCTATAAACCCGCACGTCTTTGGAATGTGGGAGGAAACGGGAGCACCCGGAGAAAACCCATGCAGGTCAAAGGGAGAACGTGTAGACTCCGCACAGACAGCACCGAACCCGGGTCTCTGGTGCTGGGAGGCGGCAGATCAGCAGCTGCGCCACCGTGCTGCATCGTCCCACAGCTGCCAGAAGCTTTTCGATCAAATGCAAAGGTTTCTTCACAGTTCGCCCAAAACTGGCAGCGCCAAGGTGCGTTGCTGGTTGAGGAACACGAACTCCAGTAACGCTCAGGCAGACTGACGGAGATCAGCGTATATGAGGGAGAGATCACTATCTTGCATTCATTGTTGAATAGCATTATAATTCTCAAAAATCATGAAACCTAAATGACACATTCATTTGGCCACAGAGATATATCCCGAGGCCTTTTCTTTAAAATTGATCACAACAACTGAAGCCAATTTTGCTGTTTTGTTTTGATCCTCATAAAGATCTTTTGAAGCTGACGGCACAGGATACAACTCTATCCCCACCTGTAAATCTACCAGAACTATCAGAGACAATTAGAGTCACACAGCACAGAAACAGGCCCTTCGGCCCAACTTCCCCATGCTGACCAAGATGCCGCATCTCTGTTAGTCTCACACGGTCCATATCCCGCCCACGGCCCATATTCCTTTCCTATCCATGTACCTGTCCCAATGAGTTGTAAATGTTGTTATAGTACCTGCCTCAACTATCCCCTTTGGCAGCTTGTTCCTTACACCCACCTCCCTCTGTGTGAAAAAGTTGCCCCTCAGGTTCCTAGATCTTTCCCCTCTCAACGTAAACCAATGCTTCTTGATCTCTCAACTCTGGGTAACAGACTCTGCATCCACTATCAATTCCCCTCATAATCCTCTACACCTCTATATGACCAGCCTGCTGTGCTCCAAGGAATAAAGTCCTAGCCTGCCAAACCTCTCCATGTAGCTCAGGCCCTTGATTCCTGGTAACTTCCTCGTAAATCTTCTCCACACTCTTCCCAACTTAACAACATCTGTCGGTTCACAACAATCCCCAGAGCAAACAAGAGGGAGGGATAGCTGCTGCAGGAGAGGTGCCTTGCAGGGCAAAGGCAACAGCAGCTAATGCATCATGTTGTCTCCTGATATGTATTTGCACCGCTCAAAGTGGGCAGCACAGTGGTGTAGTTGATGCCTTACAGCCGGTTCGAATCCCGCTTGGAGTGCATACTGTCGTTGTGTCCTTGGGCAAGACACTTCACCCACCTTTGCCTGTGTGTGAATGTGTGTGAATGTGTGTGAGTGATTGGTGGTGGTCGGAGGGGCCGTAGGCGTAGATTGGCAGCCACGCTTCCGTCAGTCTGCCCCAGGGCAGCTGTGGCTACAGAAGTAGCTCACCACCACCGAGTGTGACTGAGGAGTGAATGAATAATGCGATGTAAAGCGCCTTGAGTATTAGAAAAGCGCTATATAAATCCCATCCATTATTATTATTATTATTACAGCGCCAGAGACCCGGGTGCGATCCTGACTACACGGGCTGTCTGTACCGTGTGGGTTTCCTCCGGGTGCTCCAGTTTAATCCTACATCCCAATGACGTTCAGGTTTGTAGGTTAATTGGCTTCTGTAAATTGTCCCTAGTGTGTAGGACAGAACTGGTGTTTGGGTCATTGTTGCTTGGCACAGACTTGGTGGGCCGAAGGGCCTGTTTCCACGCTATATCTCTGAATAGTGAAAGGCCTGGAAAGGGTGAATGTGGAGAGGATGTTTCCAATAGTGGGAGAGTCCAGGTCCAGAGGCCACAGCCTCAGAATGAAAGGACGCACCTTTAGAAAGGAGATGAAGAGGAATTTCTTTATCCAGAGGGTGGTGAATCTGTGGAATTTATGACCACAGACAGCTGTGGAGGCCATGTCATTGGGTATTTTTAAGGCGGAGATCAACTGGTTCTTAATTGGTACGGGTGTGAGAGGTTAAGGGGAGAAGGCAGGCGAATGGGGTTAGGAGGGACAGATAGATCAGCCATGGCAGAGAAAACTTGATGGGCCGAATGGTCTAATTCTGCTCCTAAAACTTATGAAATAAACTAAACTAAAGTAAGTAAGTAATTTTTATTCATGTAGCACTTTTAAATCAGATCACTTTGAAGCAAAAGTGTTTTACAGAGAAGAAATTAGATTACCATACATCTATATAAAAGAAAAAAGAAAAAAAAAGACACAAACACTATAGGATTCAACATGAACGTCCCCCCAGAGCAGGATCAACACTTTCCACTGTGAGGGAAGGCACCAAAAAGTCCAGCCCTCCTCCTCCTCCTCCTAGTCCACCCGAGGTCTGCATGAGTTGGGCAGACAAATCTTGCTCAGGGCTTTGCACTTTCAGTACGGAAATAAATAATCTACAACTTCTTCAGAAGAAAAAGCAAGATAGTTTCACTCAGTTATTTTTCACTGAATGATTTCCAAGAATTATGAGTCACGCAGAAATGAACCCCACACTGCGCTGCCGGGCTGTGGCCACAGATAGGGTGCTCAGTCATGCAGCTACGAAGCAAAAACAGCCCCAGAGACGCGCCTCCACCACAAAGCCAGCTCGCAGCACATGCACAGTGGATTCTATGTTGCGGAAACTGCCACCGCTGCACTTAATGTACAGACGTCACTCGTTCCACAACGGCAGCTCTGACTCCCGTCATTAAAGAATCGGTACCCACCACTTCAGATTCACAAGCAGCACACAGAGAGACAGAGACAGACAGACAGACAGACAGACAGTCAGACAGAGAAACAGAGACAGACAGAGAAACAGAGACAGACAGTCAGACAGAGAGAGAGACACACACACAGACAGACAGAGAGGCAGACAGAGCAACAGAGACAGACAGACAGACAGACAGACAGACAGACAGACAGAGCAACAGAGACAGACAAACAGAGATACAGAGACAGACAGGAAGACAGAGAGAGAGAGACAGACAGAGAAACAGAGACAGACAAACAGAGATTCAAAGACAGACAGACAGACAGAGAGAGAGAGAGAGAGAGAGAGACAGACAGACAGACAGACAGACAGACAGACAGAGAGGCAGACAGACAGATATACACACTCACAGTCAGGGCACCAAGGCTTTCAAGTCTGAAGAAGGGTTTTGACCAGAAACGTCACCCATTCCTTCCCTCCAGAGATGCTGCCAGTCCCGCTGAGTTACTGCAGCATTTTGTGTCTATCTCCGGTGCAAACCAGCGACTGGAGTTCCTTCCTAAACATACAGACACACAGCTCAGAAACAGGCCCTTCAGCCCACCATGTCCATACCGACCGCTCTATTTAGTCATAGAGACACACAGAGCTGAAACAGGCCCTTCAACCCACCATGCCCATGCTGACCATTGTAGTTGGTGAGGTATGTATGATAAGTAATGACAAATGTTTGTAGATGATGCAAATAATGATGATCTGCTGTAGAGCGAGGAGAGTTGTTTCAGGCTACAGACTGATGGAGATCTCTATGCTGTGGTAGAGTATGAGACAAGAGGGTATGGGTGTAAGGTATGAGTTAGGAAGTTTGGAGGAGATGTGAGGGGGAATGTTTTAACACAGATGATGGAGTGCACTGCTGGATGAAGAGGTGGAGGCAGACACATGTGGCATTTAGGAATTCTATTGACAAATATTCCAATTCTCAAGGCATGTGACCTATTGCGGGTAATGTGTGTTGGTGGATATGAGCATTTATCACGTATCCAGAAACTACTTTCACTTCCACTTACTTAGAAAGTTTCAGAAACAGAGATATGGGCCAAATGCAGTCAAATGGGACTATCTTCGATGGGCTATTGTGCTTGGCGTGGACAAGTCGGGCCTGTTTCCGTGCTGTATTAATGTGCCTGTTTCTGTGTTGTACAGCTCTCAGAGTCTATTGATCTGCATTAAATGAAATCAGCTTCGCCCATGACCAAGTGTCAAAAGCCTGTTAGTTCATAAGACATAGGAGCAGAATTAGGCCATTCGGCCCATCACGTCTACATTCCTCCATTCAATCATGGCTGAGCTATCACTCCCTCCTAACCCCGTTCTTCTGCTTTCCCCCCCATAACCCCTGACACCCGCACTATTCAAGAACCTGTTGATCTCCGCCTTAAAAATACCCAATGACATGGCCGTCTGTGGCAATAAATTCCACAGATTCACCACCCTCTAGCTAAAGAAAATCTTCCTTATCCCCTTTCTAATGGTGCGTCCTTTTATCCTCAGGCTGTGGCCTCTGGTCCTGGACTCTCCCACTAGTGAAAACATACTCTCCTCATCCACTCTATCCAGGCCTTTCACTATTCGGTAAGTTTCAATGAGCCCCCCCCCCCCTCCACCACACACAATGAAGGTCTTAGTTACCCGCTTGTTTAATTGATCAAGTGCTGTGGTGCAGATAGAGAGACAAGAGAGAGTTGGATTTACATAGACCACTTCTCACTGGAACCTCGCAGGGAAGCAAGTCTTCCTCTTCTCATCTGTGCCACAGACCGTGCCCATTTTCATCTCTAGGTGTAGTATTTGTTGTGATGTAGGAAAGCAGCCAAACCGCACACAACAAATGACAAAGACCTTTTTTGGAGGCAGACAAAAATGCTGGAGAAATTCAGCGGGTGAGGCAGCATCTATGGAGCGAAGGAATATGTGACCTTTCGGGTCGAGACCCTCTTTTGGGAGAAGTCGGTGTCAGAGCTGCTCCATTCGCCTCGCCAGAAACCCAGTTTCCAATCCTGAACTCAGTTGCCGCCCGTGTGGAGTTTGCACGATCTCTCCCTGTGACCGCCTGGGTTTCCTACAAGTGCTCCGGTTTCCTCCCACATCCCACGGCTGTGCGGATTTGGAGGTGAATTGCCTATTTCCTTCGCTCCATAGATGCTGCCTCACCCGCTGAGTTTCTCCAGCAATTTTGTCTACCTTCGATTTTCCAGAATCTGCAGTTCCTTCTTAAATATTTCGGGTCGGGACCTGTCTTCAGTCTGAAGAAGGATCCTGACCCAAAACGTCACCTATCCATGTTCTCCAGAGATGCTGTCTGATCCGCTGAGTTACTCCAGCACTTTAGATGTTTGTTTTGCAAACCCGCATCTGCATTGTTTGCATCATTATGGGTTGTAATCATTATGGGTGCTTCGAGAGGCTGGTCCTGGCACACCTCAAAGGCTGCCTACCCCCCACATTGGATCCCTATCAGTTTGCCTACCGCAAGAACAGGAGTACGGAGGATGCCATCTCAACAGCACTTCACTCCACCCTCTCCCACCTCGACAACAGAGACACTTACGTAAGAATGCTGTTCATCGATTACAGCTCAGCATTCAACACCATTATACCCTCTAAACTGATCACCAAACTCGGTAACCTGGGCATGGACCCCTCCCTCTGCAACTGGATACTGGACTTTCTAACCAACAGACCCCAGTCTGTTAGGTTAGACAAGCACACCTCTTCAACCCTCACCCTGAACACTGGCTTTCCACAGGGCTGTGTGCTGAGCCCCCTCATCTACTCCCTCTTCACCTATGGCTGCACACCTGTACATGATACTAACACCATCATCAAGTATGCAGATGATACAACGGTGATTGGCCTCATCAGCAACAACGATGAGTCGGCCTATAGGGAGGAGGTCCAGCTCCTAGCAGCATGGTGCGCTGACAACAACCTGGCCCTTAACTCCAAGAAGACCAAGGAGCTCATTGTAGACTTCAGGAAGTCTAGGGGCGGCACGCGACCCCCCCATCCACATTAACGGGATGGAGGTGGAACGTGTTTCTAGCTTCAGGTTCCTGGGGGTCAACATCTCCGATGACCTCTCTTGGACCCACAATACCTCAACTCTGGTCAAGAAGGCTCACCAGCGTCTCTTCTTCCTGAGGAGACTAAAGAAGGTCCATCTGTCTCCTCAGATTCTGGTGAACTTCTACCGCTGCACTATCGAGAGCATCCTTACCAACTGTATCACAGTATGGTATGGCAACTGCTCTGTCTCCGACCGGAAAGCACTGCAGAGGGTGGTGAAAATTGCCCAACGCATCACCGGTTCCTCGCTCCCCTCCATTGAGTCTGTCCAAAGCAAGCGTTGTCTGCGAAGGGCGCTCAGCATTGCCAAGGACTGCTCTCACCCCAACCATGGACTGTTTACCCTCCTACCATCCGGGAGGCGCTACAGGTCTCTCCGTTGCCGGACCAGCAGGTCCAGGAACAGCTTCTTCCCTGCGGCTGTCACTCTACCCAACAATGTACCTCGGTGACTGCCAATCACCCCCCCACCCGGACACTCCTCCCACAGGAAAAACACTATGTCTGTATACATGTAAATAGATTTATTTATTGAAATCATATTCTATGTCGCTCTTCCAGGGAGATGCTAACTGCATTTCGTTGTCTCTGTACTGTACACGGACAATGACAATTAAAGTTGAATCTAATCGAATTGTAATCATTTAGTTTGGTGGTTATTTGCATCCGAGTCTGTTGCTCCTCCTCATCTACACCATGTGCACCTTATCATCTCTATTCACTGGAGGTTATTGGAGTCAATTCCTGGCATGGACTTTGACCATGGACATAATGCTATTTGTTTGGGCGAACTTGTGTTTATGACAGCCAGTGTCACAGTGATGTTGAACCTTTGCTCCTGGTGTGTACAGGTTCTCCATGTTTCCCCACCCACACGAGAAAGGGCTTCTTGCATCATGTTTGTAAACAAGCAATTTGGTCAACAGCGGCCTTAGATATATAGAGTGATACAGTGTGGAAACAGGCCCTTCGGCCCAACTTGCCCATAACAGCCCACAATGTCCTGGCGGGCTTAGATACATAGAGTGATACAGCATGGAAACAGGCCCTTTGGTCCAACGTGCCCACACCGGCCAACAATGTCCCAGCTACACTAGTCCCACCTGCCTGCGTTTGGTCCATATCCCTCCAAATCTGTCCTATCCATTTACCTGTCTAACTGCTTCTTAAACGTTGGGATAGTCCCAGCCACAACTACCTCCTCTGGCAGCTTGTTCCATACACCCACCACCCTTTGTGTGAAAAGGTGACCCCTCAGATTCCTATTAAATCTTTTCCCCTTCACTTTAAATCTATGAACTCTGGTACTCGATTCCCCTACTCTGGGCAAGAGACCCGATCAATTCCTCTCATGATTTTATACACCTCCATAAGATCACCCCTCACCCTCCTGCGCTCCAGGGAATAGGGTAGACACAAAATGCTGGAGCAACTCAGCGGGACAGGCAGAATCTCTGGAGAGAAGGAATGGGCGACATTTCGGGTCGAGACCCTTCTTCAGACCCAACCCGAAATGTCACCCATTCCTTCTCTCCAGAGATGCTGCCTGTCCTGCTGAGTTACTCCAGCATTTTGTGTCCACCTTCGATTTAAACCAGCATCTGCAGTTCTTTCTTACACCAGGGAATAGAGACCCAGCCTACTCAACCTCTCCCTATAGAACCTGTAGTCCTGGTAACATCCTCGTAAATCTTCTCTGTACCTTTTCCAGCTCGACAACATCTTTCCTATAACATGGTGGCCAGAACTGAACACAATACTAAATTATTCAAATCTCATTTATCAAACATGCTGCAGATCGGAGAGGTTCTTACGATGCAAACATTATGTTACAACATCATAGCGTTATACAAAATGGAAGCAGGCCCTTCGGCCCAACTCGTCCATGCCGACCAAGATTGCACGATCTCTCCCTGTGACCTAGGAACAGAATAAGGATATTCGGCCCATCAAGTCTACTCTGCCATTCAATCATGGCTGATTTATCTTTCCCTCTCAACCCCATCCTCCTGCCTGCTCCCCATAACCCCCGACACCTGAGGTCAGTATCGAACCTGGGTCACTGGGGCTGTGAGGCTGGCTGCAGCTTAACCAAGTGTGCCATTGTGCTGCCCGTCATAGCAATAGGAAGCAGAGAGTGGGCATAAAAGGTCCTTCACTAGTTGGCACACGTTATTAATGAGTATTAATGCGGGGGTTCAATATTTTATCATTTATATGATTAACCTGGATGACGACTCAAAAGGTGTGGTCAAAAACTGATAATCAGAGTGATAGGAGCACTGAAACAGGTCCACATTGCCCACACCAACCAATACTCCCCACCCAAACATCCCATTTGCCCACCTTTGGCCCATATCTCTGCCTCTGGGTGGTACAAGTGGGCAGCACAGCATCGCAGCGGTAGAATTTCTCCCACACAGCGCCCGAGACCCGGGTTCGATCCTGACTATGGGTGCTGTCCGTACGGAGTTTGCACGTTCTCCCTGTTTCCCCGGGTGCTCATTTTCCCCCCACGCTCCAAAGACGCACAGGTTTGTAGGTTAACTGGCTTTGGTAAAATGGTAAATTGTCCCTAGTGTGTGTAGAATAGTGCTAGTGTATGGGGATGGGATCGCTGGTGGGCGCGGAATCGGTGGGCCGATGGGCCTGTATCGCTAAACTAAGCTAAACAAAAAGTGCAAGTGAAAACAGAGTCTTTGAATAATTATGGCAGGAATTAGAGATACGTCTTCTTCTTCTTCTTGCATGTGGCGTGCACAGCCTAACGTCGTAGGACAACTTGTTCTATTTGATCTTATTTGAGATTGTGCACGCCGGGTTGATTGCATACGGCGAAACAGGGCGCACCATGTGAAGATTGCAATCTCCCACCACAGAGAGATGCTTGATGTGATGAAAGGCTGTCCCTGCTCCAAATCCACTTGGCACTTAAATCAGTGTTCATTAAACACGATGTGTGAGATGCTTTTTCCAAGTACAACGCTTTCCTTTAAGCTGATGGTGAAAAAGCAACAACCTCTTGAAAGGTGAATCGTGGGACCTTGAAGTAGCTCCTCACTGTCACTTGAACAGACCACTGCAAAGTACTAATTGCACGTTTAACTGTGGTGGCGCAGCGGTAGAGTTGCTACCTTACAGCGCCAGTGACGCAGGTTCGATCCTGACTGTGGATGATGTCTGTATGGGGTTTGTGCGTTCTCCCTGTGACCTGCGTGGGTTTCCTCCGGGGAGCTCCGGTTTCCTCCCACACTCCAGAGAGGTACAGGATTGTAGGTTAATTGGCTTTGGTTAAATTGTAATTTGTCCCTAGTGTGTAGGATAGTGCTAGTGTACGGGGATCGCTGGTCGGCATTGACTCGGTGGGCCGAAGGGCCTGTTTCCGCACTGTATCCCTAAAATAAACTAATCAAGAGGACATAGCTTTAAGATGAAAGGGACAAAGTTTAAAGGAGATGTGCGGGGCAGGTTCTTTCACATTGAGAGTGGTGGGTGCGTGTAATACGCTGCCAGGGGTGGTAGTGGAGACATCTATGATAGTGGTCAGTTTCCATTCTGTATCTCCAAACTAAAAAACTAAACTGGCTCTGCCACTGAGAATGAGCAATAAATGCAGTCTAAGTGTGATGGGACAGCTTTAACTTGGCTGCAATACATGCACATACATTCCACTTCCCTCCTCCTCACATTTGAAAGTAATTAATGCAATGATATAATCACCATTTGTCCAGATGAAAACACACTTCTTATTCATTGGCAGAGTGTACGGCATGGCCAGCCTGCTTTTGTTATCCGTTGTAGACAATAGTGCTGGACAAACCCTAATAAGTAAACCAGCGACGGTTTTTTTCACCAGTCTGCAGCTTCATGATCACCGTTAATAATTCCAGACTTAATATCAGATATATTTGACTGTGTTTAATTGGAGCAGCAGACTGTAGCGGGTACAGCGCCAGAGACCCAGCTTCGATTCTGACCTCGGCTGCTGCCAGTGTGGTGCTTGCATGTTCCCTCTGATGCCTGTGATGGTGCTGCAAACAGCGTACCTGTGCATATGACAGAAAGCTCAACTTGACTCGAGTGGCGAGGTGGCTCAGCCGGTACAGCTGCAGCCTCACGGCGCCAGAGACCCGGGTTCGATCCTGACCTCGGGTGCTTCCCATGTGGTGTTTGTACGTTCTCCCTGTGGCTGCGTGGGTTTGCTCCGGTTGCTCCGGTTTCCCAAAAGACGTGCGGGTTTGTAAGTCATGGGCCTGTCCCAGTTAAGCGATTTTTTAGGCAACAACAGGCGACTAGTTTGTTGCCACATGTTCGCCGGTGATCGCCGGGAGTAGACTCCTCAGTCACGCAAAAAGTCGTAGCATCTTTCTGATTGCTGCTAAATTTTCTACATGTTGAAACATTTTTTCGGCGACACTGGGTTTGACGCCAATGAGCGTAGCTTGACTTCTCCTGACGTAGGTGCTGTCATATGTTGTCGCCAGGATGACGGAGGTTGTCGCAGGTTTTTCGGCAACCTGCTACGACCATGACAGTCGCCGGCAGTTGCCTAAAAAAACGCCAAGTGGGACAGGCCCTTTTATTGGACTGTGTGAAATTGACCCCAGTGTGAAGGGAGTGGATGAGAAAGTGGGTGGAGGGGTGATCGGTGGTCTGCATGGCCCAGGGGGGCGAAGGGTCTGTTTCCAAGTTGTATCTCTAAACTAAACCAAACCCGTGTTACTGTGGGATTTAAACTCATGACCTCAGATCAAAGCTCGAGGGTTTGGATTATGGCTCAGACATAATCACGCTTCAGTGAACGCCTGAAGAAGGGTCTCAACCCGAAATGTTATCTACCCATGTTCTCCAGAGATGCTGGCTGATCTGCTGATTTACTCCAGCACTTTGTGGCCTTTTCTGCTGCTTGCTACCAAAGCTAATGATAGCTGAATCATGTTTGTCATATTAATGCCAAAATATTATCCAGAAATGCCTTAAGGGCCTGTCCCACTTACGGGATGTTTTCAGCGACTGCCGGCACCCGTCACAGTCGCAGCAGGTTGCCGAAAATGTTCAAAAAGTTGAAAATCCAGCGGTGACCAGAAAAAGGTACGACTCTTTGGGCGACTACTCACGACCAAACAGGCGTCACCCACCGAAAAATCCCGTAAGTGGGACAGGCCTTACTCCGAGCCAAAACTGAAGCCACAATAACGAGTACAGGAACTGAACCTAAACTCGTAAACTCATCAGCCACTCATTTACCAGGTATGCGTAGTCATGGAAACGTTGCAGCTTCGATGGACATTATGTCCCAATGTATCAGTGCAGGGAATTGAGATTAAAAATCCAGACACGAGCACCTGGACAAACATCGCAGCTCTACTCCCACCTCCTCATCCTGGCCACTTCTCCCAAATCACCCGCTGTGAACATGACACTATAATGCAAGAGTAAATTGCATGATAGACACAAAAAGCTGGAGCAACTCAGCGGGTCAGGCAGCATCGCTGGAGAACTTGGATAGGTGAGGTTTCAGGCCAGGACCCTTGTTCCGACCCGACCCAAAATGTCACCTATCCATGTTCTCAGAGATGCTGCCTGACGTGTTGAGTTACTCCAGCACTTGATGCATAACAACGCTAACTAATTTCAGCTCTCACTGAAACCTTATGCCTTAAGCAAACTGGTGGAACAACACCTCTTATTCTGCTTGGGTAGCCTACAGCCCAGTATGAACACGGAATTCTCCAATTTTAGGTAACTGCAAAACTCTCCCTCTCTCCCTTTTTACCCCACATAATACCCCCCCCCCTCCCCACCCCTTTCTCCCCCATCCCCTCCCCTGTGGCCCACCTGGACTTGCATCTATTTCTCCCCTTCCACCTACATTCCTTCCTCTAGCTTCACAATTTGCAACTCCTTTTGTCTCACACCTTCTGTCTTTTCATCTCTACTAGCTGCCAGTCTTTGTCCTGCCCCTCCTCTCGTCCAACTTGCAACCAGACTGAAGAAGGGTGTGAAACGTCACCAATTCATGTTCCCCAGAGATGCTGCCTGACCCGCTGAGTTACTCCAGCGCTTTGTCTCTTTGGTTTTGCCTTTAATTGTGCGGTTCCAATCCAGGCGTATGGGATGTGATCTGGCATGATCACATTGAATGGCGGTGCTGACTCAAAGGGCCGAATGGCCGACTCCTGCACCTATTGTCTATTGTGATGTCTGAGTTTCCAGTGCTAACCTGCCAGGGCCAGTAAACTGGACACAGCACCTGCGACACAAACTACACTGAGTCACACATAAAACAGAGCTATTTAACTAAATTAACATTTCACAAGAACATAAGGGCAACATATCCACTGCCCTCCATGGAGAATCTAATAGATATTTAATAGATATTTCCTGTTATCCAAATGAAACAACAAAATCATGCATCTGCCTCATTGGAGACCTTTCAGCTATCTTTAATCAGACTTCATTGGGCTTCAATGTTATATCTTGCACTAAATGTTGTCCCCTCTATTAACACTGTATATTCAGGCATAGTCTGAATTTGTTTAAGAAGGAACTGCAGAAGCTGGAAAATCGAAGATAGACAAAAGTGCTGGAGAAACTCAGTGGGTGAGGCAGCATCTATGGAGCGAAGGAAATAGGCAACGTTTCGTCCCGAAACGTTGCCTATTTCCTTCGCTCCATAGATGCTGCCTCACCCGCTGAGTTTCTCCAGCACTTTTGTCTACCATAGTCTTTTCTTTGACGGGACAGCATGCAAACAAAAGCTTTTCACTGTACACGTGACAAAATAAAACCAAAATAAATTATTTAATTAAAATGATTTGATTAATTAAGAATTGAATTATTAATTCAGTATCAATAAACTAAACTAATACAGTCCGTTTTGCACAGGGCCGATCAAGTTGTGATGATTATTTTTGAAATGTTTCCCACTGTTTATAGACAGAATGTCTGCAATCACCCCCTCAGACATGAACAGCATACACCAATCTCCTCTGAGGGGCCATTTTTGGGCTTGTACACTCTGGAGTTTGGAAGGATGAGAGGGTATCTCATTGAAACATATAAGATTGTAAAAGGCTTGGACGCACTAGAGGCAGGAAGCATGTTCCCGATGTTGGGGTAGTCCAGAACCAGGGGCCACAGTTTAAGAATAAGGAGTAAGCCATTTAGAATGGAGACGAGGAAGCACTTTTTCTCACAGAGAGTGGTGAGTCTGTGGAATTCTCTGCCTCAGAGGGCGGTGGAGGCCGGTTCTCTGGATGCTTTCAAGGGAGTTAGATAGGGCTCTTAAAAATAGCAGAGTCAGGGGCTATGGGGAGAAGGCAGGAACGGGGTACTGATTGGGGATGATCAGCAATGATCACATTGAATGGCGGTGCTGGCTCGAAGGGCCAAATGGCCTGCTCCTGCACCTATTGTCTAATGTCTATTTTCTATAGAAATCCACTTTTTGAGAGAAGAGATTTACAAAATCTGGTCAGAAATTGGTGGAGCTTTTCACAAAGTTGCATGGGCAAGTTGGGGTGAAGGGCCAGTTTCCACACTGTATGACTCTATGACTAATGCAAAAGCTGGGCCCGATTACTGCTTCAAAGAGGAGGATAAACATAGTTTCCATGGTTTAAACATCCAGAAAGATTAAGAGGTCAGCCTGAAGAAGTCTCGACCTGAAACGTCACCCATTCCTTCTCTCCAGAGATGCTGCCAGTCCCGCTGAGTTACTCCAGCTTTTTGTGTTGATCTGAGATTGAGAGAGCACTTTCCATGCAAACACTGAAGGGCAAATAACCACAAACTTTGCCCCTTTGACCCTCGCAGCTAATCAGCCTGTGCTTTGCGTTGGTCTCAATACCATTTCCCCTTCATCCACGTCCTTCTCACAAATAGGCCACCGTGACACGATGATCACAAAGATAAACAAACTGGGTGAGTAAATACATTGGAAAGGGAAGGTTGTTTAACCGATAGGTTGCATTCGCTGGCACGGAAAGAAAAAAGACTAAACATGAGGTGGCATTTGTCCAAAACCCACACCCTGCCAGAATACGAGAAAGCAGAGAACAACACACAGACCTTTTGTGCCTTTCATTTTGAAGATGGAAATAATTTTCTCTTTTGTTACCACATGTAATTTGGCTCCAGTCCAGGAGGGCAGGAGTGCCCGGCCAAGCTGGCCATCTGCGTGTCACGGCACCATAAGGAAGAGGGCTCTGCCCGAGCCGACTGCCTGCCGCTTTTCCGTGGTTACGTCCGTGCCCGGGTGGGGTTAGAGAGGGACTACACGCGGTCCACGGGCGCCCTGGGGGATTTCCGGGACCGCTGGGAGTTGAGTGCACCCTCAATAAGGATTGTAACATAGTTGTATAGTAGTTTATTTAGTATATTTGTTTGTTTTGTATTATGGTGGTGGGTTCTGGTTTGTTTTATTGTATTGTAAATATTATTTTAAATCATTGAATACATTTTTTGATTAAAAAAAAGATGGCAGGAGTTTCTCTCATGATCAGTCCTGCTGTTTGTTTGCTGGAGGTGAACACTCTTACCTCCGAGTCAGGTAGCTGTGGGCACCAGTCCCACCCTAGTAACTTCAACACAACGTCCATGTCACCAGAAGATAAGACACAAAATGCTGGAGTAACTCAGCAGGACAGGCAGCACCTCTGGAGAGAAGGAATGGGTGACGTTTCGGGTCGAGACCCTTCTTAGAGAAAGTTAGATAAATCAACGTTCATACTGCTGGGTTGTATACCTTAGATAAACACAAAATGCTGGACTAACTCAGCGGGACAGGTAGCATCTCTGGAGACATCTCTGTCCAAGGTTCGGGTGGCACAGTGGTGGAGATGCTGCCTTACAGCACCAGAGACCCGGGATCAATCCCGAACACAGGCGCTGTCTGTACGGAGTTTGTACCTTCTACCCGTGGGTTTTCTCCGGGTGCTCCGGTTTCCTCCCACATTCCAAAGACATGCAGGCTTGTAGGTTAATTGGCTTTGGTAAAATTGTACATTGTCCCTAGTGTGTAGGACAGTGCTAGTGTCTGGGGATTGCTGTCTGGCGTGGACTCAGTGGGCAAAGGTCCCGTTTCCACGCTGTATCTCTAAACTGAACTAAACCCGACCACGGGTGCTGTCTGTACGGAGTTTGTACTTTCTCCCCGTGACCTGCGTGGGTGTTCTCTGAGATCTTCGATTTCCTCCCACACTCCAAAGACATACAGGTATGCAGGTTAATTGGTTTGGTAAACGTAAAAATGGTTCCCAGTGTGTGTAGGATGGTGTTAATATGCAGGGATCGCTGGTCGGCACGGACCCAGTGGGCCGAAAGGCCTGTTTCCGTGCTGTATCTGTAAACTAAACCAAACTAAAAAACTAAACAGAACTAAACTTCGGGTTCTGACCCAAAATATCACCTGTCCTTGTTCTCCAGAGATCTGTCAGCATTAATTCTGGATCTAATTAGCCGGCTCATCGGGGATCCCATAGCTTTAACTATTTGGACGGGTCTACCATGCGGGACCTTATCAAATGCCTCATCGAGGGTACATTGAGACAGCTGCCATCAATCTGTTGAGCTACCTCCTCAGAAAAACACAATCAAATTAGTGAGGCAGGATCACCCTGCACAAAGCCATGCTGACTCTCACTGCTCAGAACCTGCCTTTCCATATATCGTACATAAATCTTATCCCTCAGGATTTTCTTCCCAGCACTGAGGCACGGCTCACGAGCTTAGCCCTGCTGCCGATCTTAATTAAGGAGAGGCGTCAGCTGTGCTCCAGTCTTCCCACAAGTAACCTGTGGCTAATGAAGAGGCAACATTCTCCGTCAAGGGCGGCACGGTGGTGCAGTGGTAGAGTCGTTGCCTCACCGCGCCAGAGACCCGGGTTCCATCCTGATTATGGGTGCTGTCTGTGCTGGGTTTGTACGTTCTCCCTGCGGCCTGCGTGGGTTTTCTCTGGTTGCTCCGGTTTCCTCCCACACTCCAAAGACGCACAGGTTTGTATCTTCCATATCCTACTCCTTGATGAATTGGAGGATGTGTAGGAAGGAACTGCAGATGTTGGTTTATACTGAAGATATACGTCATCTATTATTTTTCTCTAGAGATGCTGCCTGACCCGCTGATTTACACCAGCACTTTGCGTCTGTCTTTGGTATAAATCAGCACCTGCAGTTCCTTTTTAATTCAATATATCGTTGGTCCTTCATTAGTGTTGGGTTTAATTCCTGAAACTCTCCCCCTAACATATCTGTGGAAGCCCATCACTTTGACTGCAACAGTTTGAGACAACTCACACAAGGGTTTCGGCCCGAATCGTTGCCTATTTCCTTCGCTCAGATGCTGCTGCACCCGCTGAGTTTCTCCAGCATTTTTGTCTACCAAGTGTATGTTTGGGCATTAAGTGCAGGTCTTGGCAACTAGGCCTAGATCTGGGAAATATTTATTAATAACTCGGTTAAGAAGCAAGGATATAAATGCATCATTCTATTATCCTAGATTTCAAGCTTGGACTAAAATACAAAGGGGCAGCTAATTTTGATATTTTGTGGCTGATTAAAGGTGAGGACTGAGGAAAAAAAAGGTAAAAAACAGTAAGAAAGAGTATGTAGCAGGCATCCATGTTGTGTATGCAGTTTAGAAGGATGAGGGTGGTCCTCATTGAAACGTAATAAATAGTGAAAGGCCTGGATAAAGTGGATGTGGAGAGGATGTTTCCACTAGTTGGAGGCCAGGACCAGACCACCATGACCTCAGAATAAAAGTACGCACCTTTAAAAAGATGAGGAGGAATGTATTTCATCAGAGGATGATGAATCTGTGGAATTCATTGCCACAGACGGCCGTGGAGGCCAAGTCATTGGATATTTTTAAGGTGGAAGTTGATCGATTCATGATTAATACGGATGTCAGGGGTAATGGGGAGAAGGCAGGAGTATGGGGTTGAGGGGGAAAGATAGATCAGCCATAATTGAATGGTGGAGTGGACTTTAGACGTTACTTTAGAGATGCAGCGTGACAACAGGCCCTTCGGCCCACCAAGTAGGCCCCGACCGGCGGTCCCTCTGTACACTAGCACTACCCTGCACACTAGGGGCAATGTACAGAAGCCAATTGACCTACAAACTTTACTTTAGACTTTAGAGATACAGTGCGGAAACAGGCCATTTGGCCCACCAAATCCGTGCCGACCAACGGTCACTCTGTACACTAGAACTGTCCTACACACTAGGAACCATTTACAGTTTACAGAAGCCAATTAACCGACAAATCTGCACATCTTTAGGATGTGGGAGGAAGCTGGTGCACCCAGAGAAAACCCACGCAGTCACAGGGAAAACGTACAAACTCCATACAGACAACATCCGTGGTCAGGATCGAACCTGGGTCTCTGGCGCTGCAGGGCAGCAACTCTACCACTGCGCCACTTGATGGGCCGAATGGCCTAATTCTGTTCCTATAACTAACTATGGACATTAAAAAGATTACCTCTGATAAAATACTACGAGAAACTAAGAAACACCACACAAGCAGATGGGAAAATGAAGGGGTCTCCATATCTAGGTGCACCCCAGGTGACAGCAAATCTCTTTTCTTGGACTGCAAGCACCATAATGTAGTGCGTTGGGTTTCTGCTCTCTGACACTTGCAGCACTGCATCCAGACCACATCCTCCACAGCAGAGATCCGAAGGAGGTGAACAAAAGGCTCTTTGCTGCAGCTTGTGTACACGAGGAAAAGATGAAGACGCGAGCCCTCTGAGCTGCCATTCATCACACACCCATTCATTGGCACAGCTGTGGTGTCCCACTCAGACAGTCCGAGTACAATGACCCAGCCTGGGAGCCACACGCAGTCTCCACGGCCGACAGGGTTTAACCATCCACCAGACAAGTGCAATGCCACAGAGGATACGCTCACCACCGCAAGGCAGTTGGTCAGGCTGCCTTCCATGTTCTCCACAGATGCTCCACAGTGAAGGCAGGCACGGGTTATTGATTGGGGACAATCAGCCATGATCACAATGTATGCCGGTGCTGGCTCGAAGGGCCGAATGGCCTCCTCCTGCACCTATTTTCTATGTTTCTATGCTGCCTGACTCACTGAGTTACTCCAGCACTTTGTGCCTTTTTTGGTAAACCAGCATCTGCAGTTGCTGGTATAAACAGCCACTTATCTCATTGAAACATATAAGATTGTTAAGGGTTTGGACACGCTAGAGGCAGGAAACATGTTCCCGATGTTGGGGGAGTCCAGAACTAGGGGCTACAGTTTTAAATGTTTGGGACGACAGATGGCACAATGGGCTAAGTGTTCGGCTGGCAACCGGAAGGTAGCCGGTTCGAATCCCGCTTGGAGTGCATACTGTCATTGTGTCCTTGGGCAAGACACTTCACCCACCTTTGCCTGTGTGTGAATGTGTGTGAATGTGTGTGAGTGATTGGTGGTGGTCGGAGGGGCCGTAGGCGCAGATTGGCAGCCACGCTTCCGTCAGTCTGCCCCAGGGCAGCTGGGGCTACAGAAGTAGCTTACCACCACCGAGTGTGACTGAGGAGTGAATGAATAATGCGATGTAAAGCGCCTTGAGTATTAGAAAGGCGCTATATAAATCACATCCATTATTATTATTATTAAAATAAGGAGTAAGCCATTTAGAACGGAGACGAGGAAACACTTTTTCTCACAGAGAGTGGTGAGTCTGTGGAATTCTCTGCCTCAGAGGGCGGTGGAGGCAGGTTCTCTGGATGCTTTTAAGAGAGATCTAGATAGGGCTCTTAAAAATAGCGGAGTCAGGGGATATGGGGAGAAGGCAGGAACGGGGTACTGATTGGGGATGATCAGCCATGATCATAAGGTGCTGGCCCAAAGGGCCGAATGGCCTACTCCTGCAATTATTGTGTATTGTCTATAATGGTAAAGGAAATAGGCCAATGTTAGCTGTGGAATAGGTGTTCAGCAATTCTGAAGAAGGGTCTCAACCCGAAACGTCACCTTTTGCTTTTTACCAAGTCAGACGTGTGGGAAACAGTAATGAAAATTACATTTTCGTTTGGCTTGTTAGTTAAGATGTTTCTGTGCCAGATCACGTAACCACATGCTGTCACAAATGTTAACCTCACTTGACGTAAGGCAGCTGAGAATCGATCAAGATCTCGATGGTAGTGTACATGTTGTGGATAGCCACACACTGGCACCTGCGTTTGCTGAATCACTTCATGTTCCTATTTTTGCATGTGTTTCTTTACTTTAGACTTTACCCTGGAGTCAAAGCGCAGAAACAGGCCCTTCAGCCCATGCCGACCAGCGATCATTCCGTACACTAACACTATCCTACATTCAGGGGAAACCTATTTTTCTAATGAGAGGGATATACATTTTAGAATGCAAATACTCAAAACAAAATGTTTACATTTCTTTCTTTCTTTAAGAGCATAACTTGGGTCGTTTCCAAACTATGTTCAACTGTACTTCCCATTCCTGAGCCTACATTTCCCCTGGGGGCTGAAGTTATAATTTAGAACAGCTTGTACATGAGTAAAATGACTGTGTTGTCGATACGCCCTTGGCTCCTGCACCCTGAGGTAGTGACTGTCCAAAGAGCAGTCTTGATTACTTCAATAAGCAGAATAATACAGCATCTAGTTTGGGCCGGCAGTTATTGCAGCCAAACCAACACAAAGCAGCAAAACCGCCAACAACGACAGCTTACGGGATCTTCATGTGTGGGAAGGAACTGCAGATGCTGGTTTACACCGAAGATAGACACAAAATGCTGGAGTAACTCAGCGGGACAGGCAGCATCCCTGGAGAGAAGGAATGGGTCAGAGAAGGAATGTCGAGACCCTTCTTCAGACTGAAGAAGGGTCTCGACCGGAAACATCACCCATTCCTTCTCTCCAGAGGGGAGATGAATTGATCTTGGCATCATGTTTGGTCCAGACAATGATGGTCGAAGGGCCTGTTTCTGCACTGTGTTGTACTGTTCTATGTTCTATGTCTGTTCTACAAACACCATGCAGTGAGAAAGTACCCTGTCGTGTCTCCAGATTAGATTTAACCATCTTTTCATGTGCACTGTACTTTCTCACTGCATGTGGTTTGGATAACAGACATAGAACAGTACAGGAACAGGCCCTTCGACCCACATTGTCTGAACCAAACCTGATGCCAATAGACAATAGACAATAGGTGCAGGAGTAGGCACATTCAATGTGATCATGGCTGATCATCCCCAATCAGTAACCCGTTCCTGCCTCCTTCCCATATCCCCTGACTCCGCTATTTTTAAGAGCCCTATCTAGCTCTCTCTTGAAAGCATCCAGAGAACCTGCCTCCACCACCCTCTGAGGCAGAGAATTCCACAGACTCACCACTCTCTGTGAGAAAAAGTGTTTCCTCGTCTCCGTTCTAAATGGCTTATCCCTTATTCTTAAACCGTGGCCCCTGGTTCTGGACTCCCCCAATATCGGGAACACGTTTCCTGCCTCTAGCGTGTCCAAACCAAGATCAATGAATCTCCTCTGCCTGACATGATCCATATGCCTCCATGCCCTGAATATCCACATGCCCATCTAAAAGCCTTTTAAATGCCAGAGATGCCATTCCACCACCAACCGGGCGGCACAGTGGCACAGCCGGTAGAGCTGCTACCTCGGAGTGTCAGAGACTCGGGTTAGATCCTGACCTCGGGTACTGTCTGTGTGGAGTTTGCACGTTCTCCCGGTGACAGCGTGGGTTTCCTCAAGGCGCTCGGTTTCCCCTCACATCTCAAAGACGTGCGGGTTTGCAGGTTAATTGGCCTCTGCGAATTGCCCCCTAGTGTGTAGGGAGTGGATGCAAAAGTGGAATAACACAGAACTAGTGTGAACGGGTGATCAGTGGTCGGTGTGGACGTGGACGTGGTGGGCCAAAGGGCCTGTTTTTCCATGTGGTATTTTTAAACTCTAAAACCACCCCTGGCAGCACATTCCAGGCACCCACCACTCTCTACAAAAAAATCTGCCCCGCACATCTTTAAATTTTGTTCCTCTTACATGAAAGCAATGCCCTCTAGTCTTTGACATTTCCACCCTGGGTGAAAGAGGTTGTGACTGTTGGAAAGCTGAATGAACTGAGCAACTCAAGGCTGTTACACCCCCCACATGCCCTTTGGCAAAAGTAGCTAGATTCTTTGGCGGCTGCTAGTGTATTTCCCATGGCAAGCAATCATGTTAGTCATCTCAGGTAGACAAAAATGCTGGAGAAACTCAGCGGGTGAGGCAGCATCTATGGAGCGAAGGAATAGGTGACGTTTCGGGTCGAGACCCGAAACGTCACCTATTCCTTCGCTCCATAGATGCTGCCTCACCCGCTGAGTTTCTCCAGCATTTTTGTCTACCTGAGATGACTAACCAGCATCTGTAGTTCCTTCTTAAACATGTTAGTCATCTCAGTCACCAAGGCAAAAACTAATATCGTCGCTACCTGGAAGGAGATTTACTGAGCTGGTTGGCTGGAAAGCTGTTCCGCTATTTCTACCTGGCATGACAAGTCCCTCATTGAGCGGCATTCACCAAGGTGAGGGGGAGCACGGGAGGATAAGGGGTGATCTTGTAGCGTTTGTGTGAGATCACGAGGGGAGTAACTGCAGAGACTTTTACCCAGAGTAGGGGAATCAAGAACAAGAGGACATAGATTTAAGGCGAGAGGGGAAAGATTTAATAGGAACCTGAGGGGCTACTTTTTTTTTAACACAAAAGGTAGTAGGTATATGGAACGAGCTGCAGGAGAAGGTAGTTGAGGCAGGTACTGTAACAACGTTTAAGAAACATGTGGACAGGTACATGAATAGGATAGGTTAAGGGCCTGTAGCACTCTGCGATTTTTTTCTCTGCGACTGCTGGCATCATATCAGTGCCGTTAAAAGATTTTGAACATTTCAAAATCCAGCGGCGACTATAAAAATGTTGTGACACTTGAAAAAACACCGCGCGTCATCACGCCGCAAGTTTTTCGGTGACCTGATACGTCAGTCAATGTTGCCGGCAGTCGCCGAAAAAAATCGCCAAGTGGGACAGTCCCTGAAGAGTGATATGGGCCAAACGCGGGCAGGTGGGACTAGTGTAGATGGGACTTGTTGGTCAGCATGGGCAAGTTGGGCTGAAGGGCCACTTTCCACACTGTATGACTCGATGAGCTCAATCTGCTTGCTCATCTTTTACTATTGCATGGCTGAGGTCCCAGCCAGGCTAACACCACACGAGGTTTTGTGTACAGGGGGTCCCCCATTATCCCCAGAGACAGCCGCTAATCTCCAGACAATTTTCTGTATTATTTTACCCACAAACCTCCAAGCAAAAGGGAAGCATTTCAATAGTGGTTTAAAGAATTCCACTCAAAAACAGAAGTGCTCGAGCTAGAAGTTAATAAGAAAAGCAGTGACGGGGTCAGTCAAAGTCTGCATGGATTTATGAAGGGGAAACCATGCTTGACCAATCTTTTGGAATTTTTTGTGGATGTAACAAGTAGAATGGATAAGGGAGAACCAGTGGATGTGGTGTATCTGGGCTTCCAAAAAGCCTGAAATGGGGGGACTATGTATAAACACAGCTGTAATTTCTACATGGTGAAACCAAAATGTATAAAAATACCCTTTAATAAAATCTGACAATGTGCACTTTAACCTCATGTGATTTTTTTCTGTTACAAATCTCAAATGACAGGATTACAGAGGCAAATAAATAAATGATGGGTCATTATGGAGGGCACTGTAGTTTAGTTACTTTTAGTTTAGAGATACAGTGCGGAAACAGGCACTTTGACGCACTAAGTCCATGCCGACCAGCGATCACCCCGTACACTAACACTATGGACAATATACAATCTTTACTGAAGTCCACTAACATACAAACTCGTACGTCTTTGGAGTGTGGGAGGAGACCAGAGCATGAGGACGAAACACACGCAGGTCACAGGGAGAACGTACAAACTCCGTCCAGACAGCACCCATAGTCAGGATCAAACCCGGGTCTCTGGCGCTGTGAGGCAGCAACTCTACCGCTGTGCCACCTTGCCGCCCTGGTACAAGGTTGGATTGTCACGTTACAACTGTACAAGACGTTGGTGAGATTGCACCTGGAATATTGTGCATGGTTCCGGGTGTCATAGAAGCTTGTGATTGATCATGAGATGGCGCGGAAACATTTTACAGGGGCGGCACGGTGGCTAAGCGGTAGAGTCACTGTCTTACAGCGCCCAAGACCCGGGTTCGATCCTGGCTACGGGTGCTTGTCTGTACAGAGTTTGTACGTTCTCTCCGTGACCTGCGTGGGTTTTCCCCTAAGAACTTTGGTTTCCTCCCACACTCCAAAGACGTACAGGTTTGTGGGTTAATTGGCTTGGTATAAATGTAAAAAAATGCCCCGTGGGTAGGATAGTGTTCATGTGCGGGGATTGCTGGTCGGTGCGGACTCAGTGGGCGCTGTATCTCTAAACTAAACTAAAAATTAAACTTGAGGGCTTGAGTTCTAAGGAGAGACTGGATAGACTTGGACCTTTTTTCTCCTTGCAGGGAAGATCTAATAGAGGTTTATAAAATCATAAAGGGCATAGATAGGGATGAATGGTCAGAGTCTTTTCCCAGGGTAGTGGAGCCTACAACTAGAGGTGGGCGGGGGATTATTTGGCGAGTCGGTAGCTCCCCGCGGCCGGGCTCTATGTCAACGGCGCGGAGCCGCCAGGACTGGACCCGGCAGTGGTGAGGAGGATAGGAGTGATAGGTGTAGAATTAGGCCATTCGGCCCATCAAGTCTAGTCTGCCATTCCATCATGGCTAATCTATCTGCCCCCTCTTAACCCCATTTCTCCTGCCTTCTTCCCATAGCCCCTGACACCTGTACTAATCAAGAATCTATCTATCTCTGCCTTAAAAATATCCATTGACTTGGCCTCCACAGCCTTCTGTGGCAAAGAATTCCACAGATTCACCACCCTCTGACTAAAGATATTCCGTCACATCAACCTAAAGGAACGTCCTGTAATTCTGAGGCAATAACCATATAACATATAACAATTACAGCACGGAAACAGGCCATCTCGGCCCTACAAGTCCGTGCCGAACAACTTTTTTCCCTTAGTCCCACCTCTCTGCACTCATACCATAACCCTCCATTCCCTTCTCATCCATATGCCTATCCAATTTATTTTTGGATGCTATGCAATGACCAATGACCTACAGTCCTAGACTCTCCAACTGGTAGAAACATCCTTTCCACATCCACTCTATCCAAGCCATTCACTATTCGGTACATTTCAATGAGGTTCCCGCTCATCCTTCTAAACTGTAACGAGTACAGGCCCAGTGCCATCAAACGCTCATTGTCGGGTCGGGCGGGTGCTGTCGGGTGGGTGCTGGAGGCCGGACTCACCACCAAGAACGAAGGAGGACCCAGCATGGGGGGAACCGCCGAGATATAAGGGGGTGCCACAAATGGAATCTGTTAAAAATGGCTTGTGTAAAATGGAATACTTTGTAACTCTGTCACTGCCCTTTAGGTGGTGACTCTTTGCATATCTCAAGTGTGCAAATCAAAGAGTATCACTGTGACAATAAAGTATCATTCAAGTATCATTTATTCATTCAAATGGGATAGTGTAGCCGGGCATCTGGATCAACATGGATGGGTTGGGACGAACTGTGTTGGAAGGAACTGCAGATGCTGCTTTACGCCGAACATAGAGACAAAAAGCTGGAGTAACTCAGCGGGGCAGGCGGCAGTCTGCACTCCTCTTCAGTCTGAAGAAGGGTCTCGACCCGAAACGTCACCCATTCCTTCTCTCGAGATGCTGCCTGTCACGCTGAGTTACTCCAGCTTTTTGTGTCTATCTTCAGTTGAGACGAAGTGCTTGTTTCCATGTTGTAGAACTCTTCGATAAGTGCATACTTCAATCTTGGTCACCCTTAGAATACAGTACATGAAGCAGTATTGCATTGCATTTGCGATCATTTGATATGACAGCTTTTGAAAAGTACTGAAATGAACATTGTTTTGTTTTGGTCCCGCTATTTCTGCTTTGGGGGGGGGGGTTGAGAAATAGGGGACATCAGCTCAAAATCCCTCAGGCTATTCAGAAAGGAAGCGCTGTGCAGGCATCAGCATAGCTGGAGCTCGCTTCTGCAAGTACAAGTTGATCCTGGGTCGACCGGACATGTTAAACCATTACGTTAAAGGGAAAATGACCTTCCGACACACAAGCCGCTCTTTTCAGTGGAGAAAGCCAAGCTTTGATCCGAGCACAAGCAACACTCCGTTAACTGTTGGTATGGCGAACCTCCCCACTTCCATTTCCGGCTTCAAGTCAACTTGGAAGATACTGGCCGAGTGCCTTTTCCAGACAGACCGAGCATCTTTGCAGATGCATACAGTTTATAGTTAAATAACAGGGATTATAAAACACCACTGTAATAACAGAAGGTTCCTACACCAGCTGGCGACGGGTCTCATTTAACTACATCACTAATGACTAAATGAACCCAAGGTGGCACAGTGGCGCAGCGGTAGAGTTGCTGCCTTAGACCTGGGTTCGATCGTGACTATACAGGTGCTGTCTGTACGGAGTTATGTAGGGACTCCCTGTGACCTTGTGGGTTTTCTCCAGGTGCTCCGGTTACCTCCCAAATTCCAAAGAACCTGCCGGTTTGTAGGTTAATTGGCTCCTGTAAATTGTAAATTGTCCCTAGTGAGTAGGATAGTTCTAGTGAACATGGTGATCGCTGGTCGGGGTGGATTTGGTGGCCAAATGGCCTGTTGTATCGCTGTATCTCTAATGCCTAAAGTAAAGGTTCTGAACTCAAAGAACTGCATGTATGTAGGCAGAAAATTCAGATTCAGGTACACAACCACGAGTCTTTCACTCGGGGAACCTCTTGTCTCAACTCGCAACGTGAGACTCAGCTTTCACGAACTGCAGATTTGCATTGAAGGAAGGAAAACGAGGTTGCTTTACAAGAAAGCCAACAGCTTTCCAAAACACTTTAACATTTTACAATATATTTACTTCATGCTCACAGTTACCAACGTTCTTAAGTACATTTTCCTTTCAAAAACTGTACTTATTAACTAACTCCATTTTTTTCTCAGAACTAAGAAATATTAAACCAAAGATTGGCTGGGTTTCTTTCTCTTTCCACACTTTCTTAACCAAGGCAAAGATTCGAGTTAATGTGCTTAAACCGAGGGTTATCATTCTTCATAACTCAAATGACGATGCAATGCTTTCGCAAAACGCTATCTTTATCCAACACATGGAACTAGTTAGGGGAAATAAATAGTCACGATGTTTAAGTTCACTCATAACGTATGTTATGTATTTGTCCGATTACACAGACATATCAAATTCATACTAAAGGGCCTGTCCCACTGTACGAGGTAATTCAAGAGTTCTTCCGAGTTTCCCCTGATTCGAACTCGGAGAATTACGGTAATAGCCGCTCGTAGGTACTCGGGGCTCTCGTGGACATATTTCAACATGTTGAAAAAACTTCATGAGCTTACCGCGTTTCCCGAGTACCTGTCGTTAGCGTTACGCGCCGCTAAGTGACGTCCCGAGCTCCAACGTACCCGCTACGTACTTACCACGAGTTAGATTTTTTTTTTAAACTCGGGAGAGCTCTTGGGTAAACTCGTATAGTGGGACAGGCCCTTAAAGCTATTATTAGAAATGTTCAATAATACTACATGACAGAAATAAATCTCATTATCTTTCATAACCAACCTGGCCATTCATTGAGCCATTCTGGCCCATCTTAAAGAATTAAGTTTGGTTTATTATCAGCTTAGAGTCATACAGCACGGAAACAGGCCCTTTGGCCCAACTAAACATGGACGCAATAAGAGAAGGAATGGGTGACGTTTTGGGACGAGACCCTTCCGAAGGGTCTCGACCAGAAACATCACCCATTCCTTTTCTCCAGAGATGCTGCCTGTCCCGCTGAGTTACTCCAGCATTTTGTGTCTATCTTCGGTTTAAACCAGCATCTGCAGTTCCTTCCTACACCTTTGGCCCAACTTGTCCATGTCGACCAAGGTGCCCCATCCACACTAGTCCCGAACTTGTTGTTAATCCAAAAAAAATCGGAGTTGATAGTGTGAAGGATCAAAAAGGCACAACAGAGGATGTACTTCCTGCGGCAGCTGAGGAAGCACAATCTGCCACAGGCAATGATGGTCCAATTCTACACGGCCATCGTAGAGTCTGTCCTCACATTCTCCATCATGGTCTGGTTTGGCTCAGCCACCAAGCACGACACCTGGAGGCTGCAGCGAATCGTCCGATCAGCAGAGAAGGTTGTTGGCTGCAACCTTCCCTCCATTGACGAACTGTACACTGCAAGGGCCAGGAAGCGAGTGGGTAAGATCATCTATGACCCCTCTCACCCTGGCCACAAACTCTTTGAATCACTTCCCTCTGGAAGGCGACCCTGGACTCTTAAAGCTGCCACAGCCAGACATAAAAACAGCTTTTTTCCACAAGTAGTAGCTCTACTCAATAACCAAAAATCTGTATCCTTCTCTTGCTCTGGTATTTTATTTAATTCATATGTTTAATCAATAATGTTTTATTATTAACGTTTAATGTTTTATGTATCATTCTTAACTGTCACTGTATGCCATATTGTCACTTGCGGGCGGAGCACCAAGACAAATTCCTTGTATGTGAATAGGTGGATAATGAACTTATTCATTCATTCATTCATTCATAAACTTATTCACTCACTCATAAACTTATTCATTCATTCATTCATTCATTCATTCATTCATTCATTAAATAGATTTTTAGCCAAGACTGATGCTGTAGAATTCTTGTACCCACTCCTGAACTGACTGCACAGGAAGAGATTCGCTGAGGAAACTGTTGGGTCTTTTCCATTTGTAATGCCTTGTTATATATAATTACGAGACATAATTATGGATAATTATTACATAGGACTTGCATGTTCACTTCTTGTTTTAAATAATAGCCAACAGTAATAGTAGTTTAATAGTAACCAATAGCAATCAAAAGCAGTCCTGAATCCCTTCTACAAAAGGTTAAAATGGCGGCACGGTGGCACAGCGGTAGAGTTGCTGCCTCACAGCGCCAGACACCCAGGTTCCATCCTACCTACGGATGCCGTCTGTACGGAGTTTGTACTTTCTCCCTGTGAGCTTGTGGGTTTTCTCCGGGTGCTCCTGTTTCCTCGCACACTCCAAAGACATACAGGGTAGACAAAATTGCTGGAGAAACTCAGCGGGTGCGACAGCATCTATGGAGCGAAGGAAAGGAATCAGAGACGTTTCGGGTCTCCAGAGATGCTGTCTGACCCGCTGAGTTACTCCAGCATTTTGTATCTATCTTCGGAACTATTAATATCTTTCATATTCCCTGCGAAACAAAGGATATTGTTGACATCCAGCACTCCTTTCTCTCGGTTTCACGATTCGTTGTACATCCTGTTCACAATCAAACAACTCTTACACTTCCACCAGACCTTGTCCTTTGCCCTACTTCCCAGGCGGTTCACAGACAGTCGCTACATTGTTGTATTTCCAAACACAATTTAGCTTCCTTCCACACTTCACAGCTCCAGAGACGTAGGTTCGATCCTGACTACGGGTGATGTCTGTGCGGAGTTTGTATGTTCTCCCTGTGACTGCGTGGGTTACCTCCTGCCGCTCTGGTCCCCTCCCACATTCCAAAGGCTTGCGGCTGTGTAGGTTCATTGGCCCCTGTGAACTACCCCAAATGTGTAGGGAGTGGATGAGAAAGTGAGATGAATAGAACTAGTGTAATGGTTGGGCAGGGTCCCAGTGGGCTGAAGGGCCTGTTTCCATGCTGTATTTTTTAATTAAACTTTTATCCTCCAACACCATGATACATTTCAATTTCTTCGACTCACTCTGTCCATTCAAGTCCTGTCTTTATACCATTGAATGATATTTGATTTTTCCTTTCTCTGCACCAATGCTTGTCAAGGTAATCTTATTTAATATTTAATTCAATAATACTCTCACTCGTATGGATTTGCGCCAATTGGCTTCATTCTATTATCTAATATCCAGTTCACAATCATGATTTCACTCCAACTGTAGCCTTTACTGATCTATCAGAACCCAGTTTAGAAGCCTGATGCTCAGAGACACGGCTCACCCCCAGCTCCCCAGACTCAGTGGTCCAGCCTGAAGGGTTCTCCATCCACCGTATGGACCGTACGCTAGCATCTGTTGATTATAGGCTCGGCGTTTAATACCATCATCCCTTCCAAGCTGGTTACCAAGCTCACGGAACTGGGCCTCTGCGCATCCCTCTGCAATTGGATCCTCGACTTGCCACAGTCTGTTCGAATTGGAGGAACCACTTCATCCTCAGTAACAATTAGTACGGGAGCACCTCAAGGCTGCGTGCTCAGCCCCCTGCTTTACTCACTCTATACCCATGACTGCGTAGCCGGTCATATTGCGAACTCCATCATCAAGACACCTCTGTGGTTGGACGAATTACAGATGGGGACGAGTCAGAGTATAGAAGTGAGATCGACCGACTGACCAAATGGTGCCAGCACAACAACCTGGCTCTCAACATCAGTAAGACCAAGGAACTGATTGTGGACTTTAGTAGGGGAAGGATGAGGACCCACAATCCTGTTTATATCAACGGGACGATGGTGGAGAGTGTCAATAACTTCAAATTCCTGGGTTATGCATATATCAGAAGATCTTTCCTGGACCCAGCACACCGATGCAATTGTAAAGAAGGCACATCAGCGACTCTACTTCCTGAGAAGATTACGGAGATTCGGCATGTCGAAGGGGATTCTCCTAAACCTCTACAGGTGCACGGTAGAGAGCATTCTGACTGGTTGCATCGTGGCCTGGTTCAGCAACTTGAATGTCCAGGAGCGAAAAAGACTACAAAAAGTTGTGACCACTGCCCAGTCCATCACCAGCTTTGACCTCCCCACTGTCGAAGGGATCTATCGTAGTCGCTGCCTCAAAAAGGCAGCCAAAATCATCAAGGACCCACACCATCCTGGCCACACACTTATCTCACCACTGCCATCAGGAAGAAGGTACAGGAGCCTGAAGACAGTAACGTCCAGGTTCAGGAACAGCTTCTTCCCCACAGCCATCAGGCTATTAAGCACAACAAATAAGCTATGAGCTCTGAACTGCAAAAGACTATATTATTATTTGTTATTTGCACTATATTTGTTATTTATTGAATGTTTTCTTTTTTTCCCCGTTATATACAATGTTTACATATTCACATATTCTGTTGTGCTGCGGCAAGTAAGAATTTCATTGTCTCGTCTGGGATATATGACAATAAAGCACTCTTGACTTGACTCTTGATGTTGAATTATCCACGTTGAATTTAACACAAATCCCAATCGTCCAGCTAATTGATTCTGCTGTTTAGTTTAGTTTTAGTTTAGTTTAGAGATATAGCGCGGAAATAGACCCTTCGGCCCATCGAATCCACACTGACCAACGATCCCCACACACTAACACTATCCTCCACACAATAGGGACAATTTTACATTCATACCAAGCCAATTAACCTACAAACCTGTACGTCTTTGGAGCGTGGGAGGAAACTGAAGATCTCGGGGAAAACCCATGCAGGTCACTCCGTACAGACAAGCGGCCGTAGTCAGGATTGAACCCAGGTCTCTGGCGCTGTAGGTCAGCAACTCTACCGCTGCGCCACCGTGCTGTTAATGTATAGTTAATTATAAAGAGAGGCCAATCCTCGCAAAGGCTAAACCACCACATATAAGTGAGGAGTGTTTAGTTGTCCACATGTGCCTGGATCGGTTTAATGAAACTCTGAGCAATACAATCACCCACCCACCTCCCCAACCCTCCCAGTCTAATCTCAAGATCGCCATCATCCAAATGTTACACTCCGGGACTTGCAGATGCTGGAAAAATCGAAGGTAGACAAAAATGTTGGAGAAACTCAGCGGGTGAGGCAGCATCTATGGAGCGAAGGAATAGGTGACGTTTCGGGTCTCGACCCGAAACGTCACCTATTCCTTCGCTCCATAGATGCTGCCTCACCCGCTGAGTTTCTCCAGCATTTTTGTGCATCTCCTAAATTGCTGTGCTTATTTATTCACTCCGTTTACCAAGCGATCGTATTCTGCACCACATTCCTCTGCCATTTCATTCATAGTACTTCAACTTGCTCAGCTAGAAGCACCTTGTTTCAATCAGCTGTAAACTCCAGCACTCCTACCACTTGGCTGTATTCTTATATAATACACAATCAGTTTAAGCCCTCTTCATATTCGTCTCCTGTGTACAGACATTGATCTTCCCAGGCGCTCCTGCGGGATGATTTTCGTTGCCAATTCCCACTTTATCCACCCTTCCGACACTCTAGGACCCGATTCTTCATCCAACTCTGCATTCCGGTCAACATTTCAGGGAAAAAAGGAAGTAATCTTGGACGCACTACCCACAGACTTCAACCTCGGATCAAACTCTGAACAAAGTAAGACTGTGTAGGAAGGAACTGCAGATGGAAGATAGACACAAAATAGCTGGAGTAACTCAGCCGGGGCAGGCAGCTTTGGGATTTATGTAGCACTATTATTGTTACCTGGTACCATGGGTTGTATAAATGTATTGCATGTTAGGTTATTATACATTATTACCTGTGTGTTATTGCGTTTAAAGGTCTGGTCGGCTGCAGCAAGTAAGAATTTCACAGTGCAATTGCCAGTATGACAATCAAACACTCTGGACCCTTAGTGTACGGAGGAACTGCAGATGCTGGTTTAAACCGAAGATAGACACAAAAAGCTGGAGCAACTCAGCGGGTCAGGCAACGTCTCCGGAGAGAAGGAATAGGTGACGTTTCGGGTCGCGTTCTTTCTTCAGACGGAGAGACAGGGGAAAGGGGAACAAGAGATACGTACGGGATATAAGGACAAACAAATGGAATATATGCAAAAAGCAACGCTAATCAAGGAAAGTTAGAGTCCACAATGGTCCATTGTTGGCTGTGGGGTAGGTGATAACGAGTATCGAGTGGAACTCACAGGATGACAGTAAGACGAGTACGATGACTAGGGTGGGGGAGGGACGGAGAGAGAGGGGATGCAAGGGTTACTTGAAGTTAGAAAAATCAAAACTCATACCGCAGGGTTGGAAGCTGTCCAAGCGAAATACGAGGTGTTTTGTATATGAATTGATATATTTATATACAAATATGAAGACTGTTTTCTACTCTATGTTATTGTACTTGTATGCGTGTACTACAACCTCTGGCTGAATTCCTTCCAGTACCAGAAATGTTCCCACATCTCTGGATACAACCCCTTGCCTGGTACCGATCTTGTGCCAGGGGGTGGCACGGTGGCTCAGCGGGTAGAGCCGCTGCCTCACAACGCTAGACACCCGGGTTCGATCCCGACCTCGGCTGCTGCCCGTGTGGAGTTTGTACGTTCTCCCTGTGACTGCGTCGGTTTTCTTTGTGTGCTCCGGTTTCCTCCCACATTTCAAAGACGTGCGAGTTGGTAGGTTAATTGGTCTTCTGTGAATTGCCCTTAGTGTTTAGGGAGTTGATGCACAAGTGGGTTAGTTTGGAAATTCGTGTGAACGGGTGAAGGATGGCCAGCGTGGACTCGATGGATCGAAGGGCCTGTTTCTGTGCTGAATCATCCAAACCCATCAAGTTGTACTGGCTTTCAAGAGTAAAGGGAGGTATAGGGACAGTTGTTGCATCTCCTGCAGTTGCTGGGAAAGTACCTGGGGAGGGGGTGGTTTGGGTGGGAAGGAATGAGTGAAACAGGGATTTGTGGAGGGAAAGCAGAAAGCAGAAAGCAGAAAGAGGTAGAGATGGAGGATTAGATGTTGGGTAGAGGGGGAGAAATGTGGGCTCCATTAGTGAGGGGAGGGAACATAGAAACATAGAAAATAGGTGCAGGAGGAGGCCATTCGGCCCTTCGAGCCAGCACCGCCATTCATTGTGATCATTGCTGATCGTCCCCTATCAATAACCCGTGCCTGCCTTCTCCCCATATCCCTGGACTTCACTAGCCCCTAGAGCTCTATCTAACTCTCTTAAATCCATCCAGTGACTTGGCCTCCACTGCCCTCTGTGGCAGGGAATTCCATCAATTCACAACTCTCTGGGTGAAAAAGTTTTTTCTCACCTCAGTCGTAAATGGCCTCCCCTTTATTCTAAGACTGTGGCCCCTGGTTCTGGACTCGCCCAACATTGGGAACATTTTTCCTGCATCTAGCTTGTCCAGTCCTTTTATAAGTTTCTATAAGATCCCCCTCATCCTTCTAAACTCCAGTGAAGCTGAATACAGATTCAGTGAATACAGTGTGTGTAGTCAACGACTTTGTTGAGTGGTGTGGGCTGAATCACCTGCAGCTCAATACCGACAAGACTAAGGATTTAATGATGGACTTTAGGAGGAGAGGAACACCCCCGTCTCCAGAGAGTACAAATACTTTGGGGTGTACCTGCAGTAGACTGGGTTGGTCTAGGGACGCTGAGGCCCTGTACAAGAAGGGACAGAGCCGGCTGTACTTTTTGAGAAGCCTCCGCTACTTTAACATCTGCTGCAAGATGCTGCAGATGTTCTACCAGTCGGTGGTAGCCAGTGCCATCTTCTTTGCTGCCGTGTGCTGGGGCAGCAGGGCGAAGGCCGCAGATGTCAATCGGATTAACAAACTCGTCACTTTAATTTCATGTTTCCTGTATTTTGTGTGTTTATGATGTTGGCAGATCATTTTCCCATCGAGAGTAGACAAAAGTGCTGGAGAAACTCAGCGGGTGCAGCGGCATCTATGGAGCCAAGGAAATAGGCAACGTTTCGGCCTGAAACCCTGAACCCTGCACTCAGCGGGTGCAGCAGCATCTATGGAGCCAAGGAAATAGGAAATAGGCAACGTTTCGGGCCGAAACCCCTGAAGGGTTTCGGCCCGAAACGTTGCCTATTTCCTTGGCTCCATAGATGCTGCTGCACCCGCTGAGTTTCTCCAGCACTTTTGTCAACCTCATGAATGACCTGTGTGCAGAGACGTTCCATGTCTCACTGGACTCACTTGTGTGAGGTAAACTAGCATCTGCTTCACAGCAGCTCTGCGAAAAAGACAATGTAATTTCCACAATGGTAAGACACAGGAAGTAAAGCAACAAAGATAAGTCAATGTTAATGTTCTTCATTTACTCTGGGGGAAGATAAACTCCGATAGAAAATAGTTCTGGATTTATTTTTTTTAATTTGGCTGTCAAATCCGGACTGGCAAAACATGAGGGAGGTGGAGAGGGGGGGGGGGGGGGGTGTGGTGGGGGGGGAGCAGAAAGCACCAGTCACAGAGAAAATAAATACCAGTGAACGGGACTGCCGAGAAAGCTAAAGAGACAGAGTGAAGCTGATTACAGGAAGCAATTAACGCTGATAAGAGAATTCAGAGAAAGAAAGCAGAACTGTCTGCATCCATCAATTTGTCTCTGATGTGTGGGTAGCATATTATCAATGCTTCGATCAAACTAGTGCATGTGTATTAAACTGTGCTAAGGAGAGTCTCGACCCAAAACGTCACCTATTCCTTTTCTTCAGAGACGCTGCCTGACCCGCTGAGTTACTCCAGTTTTTTGTGTCGATCTTCACATGGGCTTACCATTAAATATTTTCTTGGTTGTGGTCGATGTCGGCGTCCCATTCTTATGATGGCAGTGCTTGGAGCAACAGGCAGTGTGAGCAGCAGGGATTCAATCTCTAAACTTGCCGGAGATGCGATTGTTTTCCGGATGGTATCTCCGGTCGCTCTGCGGCCTAACATCGTGGAGCTGCAGGCCTTGCTCGGGACTGACTTTGAGCCCCACCGCGGGGCGTGGACTTGCCATCGGAGCCGATTCCTTGCCTGGGGTCAACGCTCCTGCGGACTTTAACAACAAGGAGCTCGCAGCCCCGGGAGAGACCGAGTCGGGAAGCTCCAAAACCACACGATGTTCGACAAGCCCCAACCCGTGGCCCGATCACCTGACATCCCCCCCCCTCCCCGATGCAGGAGCTTGATCGCCCCGACTAGGAGACCTGCTGCTGGCTACGGGGGTCAAGATCGTCCCGTCAACGGAAGGCTCGAGGCCCTTGAGAACAAAGAAGGGAAGAGATTGAACTTTTTTTTCACCTTCCATCACAGTGAGGAATGTGGAGGAGTCACTGTGGTGGATGTTTATGTTAGAATGTATTTTGTGTTGTTCTGTTTTTATTGGTATGACTGTATGACAAATGAAATTCCTCCAATGTTGCAAAACTTCCTCCTATGTTGCTAATAAAGTGAGTGTGAGTATGAGCTCAATGTCTCCTTGAACGGAAGAGTTTTCTCAGCTGTAAAACAAGCTCAGAGTTTGCTCAGCTCAGCCCCCGCCCTCCCCTCCTGTCCTGTGGGCCATGACTCTTGCTAAGCCACTGCACCGATGGGTTAAAGCCAGCCTTGGTGGCCATCATACACACCCACGCATTGACATAGACACTGCTGCAAAGCACATGGCCAACGGCATGAACATTCAACCTAATTTTACATCACCACTAACTAGCCCCTCCACAGCCCCTCTTTCTCGTCTCTCCTCCCCCCCTCCTCACCTGGACTCCCACCTATTCCTCCCCCCCCCCCCCCCGCCACTTTCCTCCCACTAACTTCGCAGCTCACAATATTCAATGTGTCGGAAGAAACTGCAGATGCTGGTTTAAACCGAAGATAGACACAAAATGCTGGAATAATGCCACGGGCCAGGCAGCATCTCTGGAGAGAAGGAATGAACAGGAAGTCTGAAGAAAGGTCTCGATCCGAAACGTCACCCATTCCTTCTCTCCCGCTGAGTTACTCCAGCATTTTGTGTCTATCTTCGCAATATTCAATCCCGTCTCACATATTCTGCGTTTATCTCTGGCCGTTGTTCCAGCCATCTGCCTATCATACGCCTGCATCCACATATTAGCAGCCAGGCTTTGTTCTGCCTCTTCCAGCTTTCATCACACTCTGTCTGAAGAAGGGCTTTGACCCGAATCGTCACCTATCCACGTTCTCTGGAGATGCTGCCTGACCCGCTGAGTTACTCCGGCACTTTGTGCTTTTTTAGCCGCAAACCTTAACCCTGTTTGCATGCCCACCTCCCAACAGGTCTGGTTGGCAGTTCATGTTGTTCCCCCTTCTCCCCTGTTTCTGCTAGAAGCCACTGTGGTGTGACCACTGAGGTCACCCTGCTTGGCATCAAAACTCCTCCTCATCTCAGCAGCCAGTGCCGTTCCAGTGAATGGATCAGTCCTGATGCCGACATGATTGGGGGGGGGGGGGGGCGCGGAATCCTGGTGGTCGGGCCGAGGAGGGGCCGCACCCCAGAGAATGAAGAAGGACCCGGCAAGAGGGGAAGGGGGGTCGGTTGGCCACCAAGAACAAACAGGGGCCAACATGACTCTAATGAGTACTTTTGTACTTTGTCGACGCCAGCAACCGAGACGACTCTTTGTGTACTTGTGTGTTGCATGTAACAAAGAATGTCACTGGACCTAGGGACGTGTGACAATAAAGTATTATAAAGTGTCATTAATTCATTCCACTTTCAGCTCATGCATAGAAACCTAGTATCTCCTCCTCCCATCAGACAGGAGGTATAGAAGTGTGAAAACGCACACCTCCAGATTCAGGAGTTTCTTCCCAGCTGTTATCAGGCAACTGAACCATCCGCTCATCGACTGGAGAGCTACCATCTACCTCATTGGAGACCCTCAATCTATCTTTAATCGGAGGTACACAAAAAAGCTGGAGAATCTCAGCGGGTGCAGCAGCATCTATGGAGTGAAGGAAATAGGCAACGTTTCGGGCCGAAACCCTTCAGTCCTATTTCCTTCGCTCATTAGATGCTGCTGCACCCGCTAAGTTTCTCCAGCTTTTTTGTGTACCTTCGATTTTCCAGCATCTGCAGTTCCTTCTTAAACATAATATCTTTAATCGGACTTTACTGGACTTTAGCTTGCACTAAATGTCATTCCCTTTATCCTCGATCTGTACACTGTGGACAGCCTGACTAATCATGTATAATCTTTCCACTGACTGGATCGCATGCAACTAAAAAATGTTTTTCACTGTACCTCGGTGTGGCAATAAACTAAAATCTAATGTCTGAAGGGTCTCGAACCAAAACGTCTCCCATTCCTTCTCTCCAGAGATGCTGCCTGTCCTGCTGAGTTACTCCAGTATTTTGTGTCTGGCTGTAAACGAGCATCTGCAGTTCCTTCGTGCGCAACTAAAATCTAATCATAGTTGAACATTTGAGCAGTGCATTGATGTAGGCAGGCTGGGCTCACTGTTACAGTAATGTCCTCGACGTACTCAAAATGTGCCCCTGCCCGCAGCCCTCAAATACCCACCAGATACATGGATAGGACAGGGTTGGGAGGGATATGGACCAAATGCGGGCAGATGGGACTAGTGTAGCCTGGACATGTTGGCCTGTGTGGGCAAGTTGGGCCGAAGGGCCTGTTTCCACGCTGGAGGGTACACCATAGGAACAAATGGCGCAGTCACAGCAGCACCCATCACCCACACCTCAGACAGCTGCAGAACCCATGAAAAGGCCACTTTATCCTGGCCTTCCTCAATATTGACAGCACTGTCGTCTGGCAATGATTCCTCAAAATCATTCCAGCGCCCAGACCTCAAATGCAGCTGTTGGCAGGTTATTCCTGTTGCTAATTATCCTTAACATTGAGGAATATTTCCTCAACTCTTCCCAAATATATTTCTCACAATCTTGTTACAACTTTAAGGACAGCACGATGGCGCAGCGGAAGAGTTGCTGTCTTACAGTGCCAGGGACCCGGGTTCGATCCTGACTACGGGTACTTCTGCACGGAGTTTGTACGTTCTCCCTGTGGCCTGCGTGGGTTTTCTCTGGGTGCTCCGGTTTCGTCCCACACTCAAAAGAAGTACAATTTTGTATGTTAAGACACAAAAAGCTGGAGTTACTCCAGCGTTTTGTGTTTATCTTCGGTTTAAACCAGCATCTGCAGTTTCTTCCTACATGTTTGTATGTTAATTGGCTTTGTAAAAATTGTAAATTGTCCTTAGTGTGTGCAGGATAGTTTTAGTGTGCGGGGATCGCTGGTTGACGTAGACTTTGTTTTATTATTTTTAGTGTTTAATGTGTCTGAGCCATTGGTAACTGTCACTGTATGTCATGTTGTTACTTGTGGGCGTAGCACCAAGACAAATTCCTTGTATGTGAATACTTGGCCAATAAACTTACTTACTTACTTACTTACTTGTTTTGCACTATATCTCTAAACTAGGCTCAGTATTGGGTATGCACGCATTGTCGAGTTTCTGCCTTTACTGCAGAACATTTTAAAGTTTAGCTAATCGAATCATTATTTTGTTTAAGATCAACTCTCCATCGCTGTCTCCAGCTTTAATTTCAGTGCATCTCAGTTGAACGAGGAAAGTGCTTACTAAGCCAGCCTGGCACGGATTCAGCGCTGAGAATGCCATCCGTCTCCCTTCCCCCGCCACTGCCCAATCTCACTGCCCTGTTTCTATTTACGGGAAGATGCCACCAACCACAATGTCCTTTGAAACCATGGCAATAAAAATACGGAGACATAAGGGAGTGCAGATGCTGGAATTTTATGCAGAAGTAAACAAACTGCTGGACCAACTCAATGTGGAGGCTGCGCAAACCAACATGTTCAAACCGGAAAAAACACAGCTTAACAACAAAACAGCATTTGTCCCCTCCCTCTCCTCTCCCCTCCCTCTACATTCCTTCTTCTAGCTTCACTATTCGCAACTCTTCAATCCTTTTGTCTCACAGGTTGTGTCTATTCAACTCTGGGCTGGGGTGGGAGATTGCAACCTTCACGTGGTCCGCCCTGTTTCGACTAATGCAATCAACCTGATGTGCACAATCAAGTAAGATCAAATAGAACAAGTTGTCCTACAACTTTAGGCTGTGCACGCCATACACAAGAAGAACTCTGGGCTTTGTCCAACCATCAGCCTTAACCCATCAAAAAACCTTCCTCACCTGTACCAGCCTCTCATCTGCCAGGCTTTGTCCTGCCCCCCGCCCCCCGCCCCTCATTTTCCTGCTGTCTTCACCACTCCCCCCTACAATCAGTGAAGAAGGACCCTGACTAGAAACATCGCCTATATTTATTCTCCAGATGCTGCTTGATCCGCTGAGTTACTCCAGCAATCTTTGTCTCTATTTTGGAGGCGTACGGATGGGAAACAGGCCCTTCGGCCTACCAAGTCCACGCCAACCGGCAATCACCCGCACACTAGTTCTACCCTACACACAAGGGACAATTTACAGAAGCCAATTAACCTGCCAGCCTGCATGTCTTTGGGATATGGGAGGAAACCGGATTACCCGGATAAAACCCACGTGTTTATGGGGAGAACGTACAAACTCCCAACAGACAGCACCCATAGTCTGGATCGAACCCAGGTCTCCTGCTCTGTAAGGCAGCATCTCTACCACTGTGTCAAACCAAATTCATCACTATAAACCGGAGTATAATGGTAGAGGTAAAATCTGGGTAGAAACTGATGGGTTTATACAAAGAGTAAAGTGGGATTAGTGCAGGCTTAGTGTAAATGTTTGCTTTGATGGTCAGTGCAGACTCAGTGGGCAGAAGGACCAAATTCCGTGCTGTATGAAGCCGTTACAGAGGTAGTAACCTGAGGTAGCACTATAGATTCCAGAATGTTTTATTCTTCCGTACTGCCTAAGAGATAAAGAAAACAACTTTTCTTTGCAAAATGTCAGTTTAGCTTAGAGGTACAGCGCGGATACAGGCACCTCAGCCCACCGAATTTGTGCCGACCAGCGATCACCTCGAACACTACTCTACACACTAGGGGTAATTTATAATTTTTACCAAAGACAAGTTAACCTACAAACCCGTACGTCTTTGGAGTGTGAAACCGGAAGAAACCGGAGCACCCAGGAAAAACCTACGCGGTCACAGGGAGAATATACAAACTCCGTGCAGACAACACCCTTGGTCAGAATCGAACCTGGGTCACTGGTGCTGTAAGGAAGAAACCCTACTGTTGCGCCCCCAAATGTTCAGACAAAATGTGCCATTCACCCACAGAGGGCCTCCAGGACACTGCAGTCCACAATCAGCAGCCTGCAGGTCTCATCGTTTAAACCCACTCTCTCTGCCCAATACATTACACACAAGGTGTAAGCTGCCCAAGCGAAATATGAGATGCAGTTCCTCCAATTTGCATTTAGCCTCACTCTGACCATGGAGAGACCTAGAACAGAAAGGTCCGTGTGGGACTGGGAAGGAGAATTAAAGTGTTTAGCAACTGGGAGATCAGATAGGTTCAGGCGAACTGAGCGGAGGTATTCAGCGAAACAATCGCCCAGTCTTCGCTTGAGCTCGTCGATGTATAAAAGTCCACATTTTGAACAACAGATACAGTAGATGAGGTTGGAGGGGGTGCAAGTGTACCTCTGCCTAACGTGAAAGGACTGTCATTCTCCTGCCTTCTGACTTCTCCCCATAACCTCTGACACTTGTACTAATCAAGAATCTATAGTCATAGAGTCATAGAGAGAGATAAGGCAGCCAACATCGTCAAGGAGCCGCACCATTCTAGCAATCTTCTCATTTCAAACCTACCGTCAGGAAGAAGGTACAGGAATCTGAAAACTGTGACCATCGGGTTTAGTTTAGAAATACAGCGCAGCCCACCGAGTCTGCGCTGACCAGCGATCCCCACTACCCTGCACACACTAGGGACAATTTACAATTATACCAAGCCATTTAACCTACAAACCTGTACGTCTTTGTGTGGGAGGAAACCGGAGATCCCGGAGAAAACTCATGCAGGTCACGGACAGACAGCGCCCGTAGACAGGATCGAACCCGGGTATCTCCGGTGCTGTAAGGCAGCAACACTACCACCATTGTCTGAAGGCTACACAACACTGATCTCAGCAGGTCAGGCAGCATCTGTGGAGAGAATGAAGAGGCGACGTTTCAGGTCAGGAGCCTTCTTCAAGTTGAAGAGCGGTTCTGACCCCAAATGTTGCCAAATGTTGCGAGAAGGGTTTTCTAACCCAAAACATCACCTGTCCATTCCCTTTATGGGTGCTGCCTGACATTCAGCGTTCCTCCAGTACTCCAAGATTCCCGCATCTACAGTTCACTGTGACTCCACTAACCTTCGTAACTATGATCTTCCATGCAGTGTATCCTTCATTGCACTGTGGGCTTTGGGATTTATTTTGCACTAGTATCGTGGGTTGTATAAATGTATTGCATGTTTGATTATTATATATTATCTGTGTGTTATTGCGTTTACAGGTCTGGTCGGCTGCAGTAAGTAAGGATTCCATAATTCCACTGTATGACAACCAAACACTCTGGACCCTTAGTGTACGGAGGAATTGCAGATGCTGATTTAAACTGACATAAAAAGCTGGAGTAACTCAGCAGGTCAGGCAGCGTCTCTGGAGAAAAGGAACAGGGTCGAGACCCTTCTTCAGACTGAGAGTTAGAGGAAAGGGGAACAAGAGATATAGATGGTGCTTAGGAAAAATGAATGGAAGATATGCAGAAAGCAACCATACATATTTCACTTGGGCAGCTTCCAACCCAGTGATATGAATATTGATCTCGAACTTCATGTAACCCTTACATCCCCTTTCCCTCCGTTCCTCCCCCACCCTCGTCGTTGTACTAGTTTAATTGTTGTCCTGTTGAGTTCCACGGTCTCGTCATCATCAACCCCACAGCCAACAATGGACCACTGTAGGCTCCACATGTCCTCCATTTGTCCTCAGTACCGTCTATATCTCTTAGAACGGAGAAGAGGAAATACTTTTTCCACACAGAGAGTTGTGAGTCTGTGGAATTCTCTGCCTCAGAGGGCGGAGGAGGCCAGTTCTCTGGATGCTTTCAAGAGAGAGCTAGATAGGGGTCTTAAAGATAGTCATGGCATATGGGGAGAAGGCAGGAACGGGGTACTGATTGGGGATGATCAGCCATGATCACATTGAATGGCGGTGCTGACTCGAAGGGCCGAATGGCCTACTCCTGCACCTATTGTCTATTGTCTCTTGCTCCCCTTTCCCCAGACTCTGTCTGAAGAAGGGTGTTCACCCAGAAACGTCACCTATTTCTTTTCTCCAGAGATGCTGCCTGACCCGCTGAGTTACTCCAGCTTTCTGTGTCGGACTCTGGACGCTTGTGGTAATAGCTAACTCTGCCTCCACAATCAGACGCTCCTCCTCTGTCCTGCTGGGTGCCTCTAGTAGAAGCTACACTAAACTCAGAACACTGATATCATCAGGGAGTGGGGGGCTACACACTCCATAAGGTGCCTTTACCACCCCCAGCATCATACAAGCCGTTTATCAAAAAACAATTATAAAATGGTGAAAAGCACACAAAGTGCTGGAGTAACTCAGTGGGTCAGGCAGCATCGCTGGAGAACATGGATAGGTGACGTTTCTGTTTCTATCTGAAGAAGGGCCCCAACCCAAAATGTCACCTATCCATGTTCTCCAGAGATGCTGCCTGACCAGAGCTGCCTGAGTTACTCCAGCACTTTGTGTCTTTTTTTCCGTAAACCAGCATCTGCAGTTCCATATTTCTCTCTTTCTAAAGAAGTTGGATGTTTTCATGAAGGGCATCTCCCTTTCCTACTCTCCACCCTCAGGTCATAGAGTCATACAAAAGGGAAACAGGCCCTTTGGCCCAACTCAGCCATGCCAACCAAGATCTTCTGCAATCCCACAACCCCACGTTTGGTCCATATCCCTCTAAACCTTTCCAATCCATATACCTGTCCAAGTGTTAAATGCTGTTATGCATCAACTATCTCCTCCAGCAGCTCGTTCCATATACCCACCAACCGCAGTGAAAAAGATGCCCCTCGAGTTCCTGTTAAATATTTTCCCCCTCACCTTTAGCTTAGTTTAGAAATACAGCATGGGAACAGGCCAATCGGCCCATCGAGTTCACGCCAACCATCGATCAGTCATACACCAGTTCTATCCTCCAAGCTCAGGACAATTTTACAGAATCGAATTAACCTACAAGTCTTTAGAATGTGGCAGGAAAGCTGAGGACCCGGGGAAAAGCCCACATGGTTACAGGGAGAACGTGCAAAGTGTGTGTGGCCAGCACCTGCAGTGAGGATTGGAAGCAGGCAGAACCTCTTCTGCTGCAGCACGCAGCTGTGCCATTATAAAGCGTTAAGCCATATCCTCTGCTTGTTGATTCTCCTAACCTTGGCAAAAGACTCGGTGCCTTCGTCTTGTCTAATAAAGACAGAACGAAAGAAAGAAAGAAAGAAAGACAGAAAGAGAGAGAGAGAGACGACGACGACAGCAGAGACACACACACACACACACACACACACACACACACACACACACACACACACACACACACACACACACACACACACACACACACACACACACACACACACACACACACACACACACACACACACACACACACACACACACACACACACACACACACACACACACAAAAAATTTGTCCGAGGATTCTGGAAAACCACGCTTGCAACACCAACTTCCTGGACACACAATGATGTAAGCAAATTGACCACAATTCAGCCTGGATTTCCCACTGGAGGATGCATCCCATCCATGCATCAGCAACACATCCATTTGTTATTGTGCAAGAAGTCATTAATTGAATGCATTTGTCAATACGACCACAAGACATTTTCAAAAGTTATAAGGGCAGAATTAGGCCATCGTGTCTACTCTACTATTCAATCATAGCTGATCTATCACTCCCTCCTAACCCCATTCTCTTATAACCCCTGACACCCACACTAATCAAGAATCTATCTATCTATGCCTTAAAAATATCCATTGATGTGGCCTCCACAGCGGTCTGTGGCAAAGAATTCCACAGATTCACCACCGTCTGACTAAAGAAATTCCTCCTCATCTCCTTCCTAAAAGAACGTCCTTTAATTCTAAGGCTATGACCTCTGGTCCCAGACTCTCCCACTAGTGGAAACATCCTCTCCACTCTATCCAGGCCTTTCACTTTTCGAATCACAGTGACAAGAGGAGTTAATACCCAAGGGCAGGTGTTTTTCCCCTTCAATGTATTCCTTCGTAAGATGCAGACGTTGCTCTCAATGGCAACGTTTATAGTCTGTCCAGGCTCGCTCCTGATGGGAAGAGGCACCAGTCTATACATAGTAGGTAGACAAAAATGCTGGAGAAACTCAGCGGGTGAGGCAGCATCTATGGAGCGAAGGAATAGGTGACGTTTCACGTCGAGATCCCTCATCAGTCTTAAGAAGGGTCTCGACCCGAAACGTCATCTATTCCTTTGCTCGATAGATGCTGCCTCACCCGCTGAGTTTCTCCAGCATTTTTGTCTACCTTTCGATAATTAGAAGAACAGCATCTGCAGTTCTTTCTTAAACATTAGTCACATCAGCTTCATTTCATTATTTGATCGAACTTCAACGGACATCAAGATGCTAGTTAGCCCAGATCCTCGGCTGCTTTGCGACCAATCCCAAAGTACATTAGTGTCTGAAGATAGTATTTTATTGTCGCACGTACTGAGGTACAGTGAAAATCCTTTATTGCATAGAGTTCAGTCTGAGTATTACCATACGTAAGCATAATCTTAAATAAATACAAGTGTATTGGAATAGTAGAAGATAGACACAAAAAGCTGGAGTAACTCAGCGGGACAGGCAGCATCTCTGGAGAAAAGGAATGGGTGACGTTTCGGGTCGAGTCCCTTCTTCAGATTGGTTAGGGATAAGGTAAATGAGAAATATAGACGGTGATGTGGAGAGATAAAGAACAATGAATGAAAGATGCAAAAAAAGTAATGATGATAAAGGTAACAGGCTGTTGTAGGCTGTTTGTAGGGTGAAAATGAGAATCTGGTGCCACCTGGGTGGGGGAGGGATAGAGAGAGAGAGAGAGAGAGAGAGGGAATGCCGGGGCTACCTGAGGTGAGAGAAATCAATATTCATACCACTGGGCTGTAAGCTGCCCAAGCGAAATATGAGATGCTGTTCTTCCAATTTGCGTTTAGCCTCACTCTGACAATGGAGGAGACCTAGGACAGAAAGGGTGGTGTAGGAATGGGAAGGAGAATTAAAGTGTCCAGCAACCGGGAGATCAGGTTGGTTCAGGCGGGCTGAGGGAAGGTGTTCGTGGATGACGTTTCGGGTCGAGACCCTTCTTCGCACAGAGTCGCCATGTTTTGGCGCCATTTTTCAAGATACAAGTCTGAAAGTTGTTATAAATGCTACAGAAGGCAGTGGAGGCCAAGTCAATGGATATTTTTGAGGCAGAGATAGATAGATTCTTGATTGGTACGGGTGTCAATAGTTATGGGGAGAAGGCAGGAGAATGGGGTTAAAATGGAAAGATAGATCAACCATGATTGAATGGCGAAGTAGACTTGATGGGCCGAACGGCCCAATTCTGCCCCTATCACTGATGAACTAATGAGTTCTTGATTTGAAGAAGGGTCGCCACCAAAAAACGTCACCTATCCATGCTCTCCAGAGATGCTGCCTGACCCGATGAGCTATTCCAGCACTTTGTGACTTTCAAAGTATAACAACACAATACTCCAAGTAGAGCCTCAACAATGTCTTGTTCAACTATAACATAACATCCCAACATCTATACCCTGACTGATGAAGCCAATGTAGCGAGAGCCTTCTTGACCACCATATGTAATGCAATATTCAGGGAACTATGCATCTGCACTCCTAGATTCCTCTGCTCGACAACACTCCCCTCAACATTCACTGCATCGGTCCTGCCCTGAAATGCAACACCTTGCACTTATCTGCATTAAACTCCATCAACCAGGGATAGAACAGGGAAAGGGATAAAAGACGAAATGTGTAGGAAGGAACTGCAGATGCTGGTTTAAACCGAAGGTAGGCACAAAAAGCTGGAGTAATTCAATGGGACGGACAGCATCTCTGGAGAAAAGTCTGAAGAAGGGTATCAACTCGAAAACGTCAGCCATTCCTTTTCTCCAGAGATGCTGTCTGACCCGCGGAGTTACTCCAGCTTTTTGTGTCTGTAAAGGGATAAATGAACGGCGCACACACCAAGAGGGGCACTGATCTATTGTGGTGATGATATGGAGGAAGGACAGAGGCAGAGCGCAACGGAAGGACTGCTGGCGGAGTGTATGGTGAGGTGGAATTGTCCACAGTGTTGCCTCAGCCTGTCTCACAACGTTCTTGAGCATTGGGCTTCGTGTGATATTTTCAGGTGGATGGGAAAGAGTCTCCCACTGCTGTTTATATTTGAGTCAACAGGAAACAATCGTTCTTCTGGTGCCGTAAGCAAGCTCAGAATAGGACCTCAATTTACGTCGATTGGATGGAGGGTTTTATTTAGCTTTTGAAAACTCAGCGATTTATGACAACAAAACAACAAATAATTCGGAATGTAACAACATAATAAAAAGGAACTGTAAATCTGGTTTGTATCAAGAGAGACACAAAATGCTGGTGTAATTCAGAAGGTTGGGTAGCATTTCTGGGGAAATGGATAGGTGGCGTTTCGGGTCGGGACCCTTCTTCAAACTGGTTGTTGGCGGGAGAGTAGGGGGAAATAATTTGGAAAAAGCATTTTTAAATTACACTTTCACAGAGACACAAGGAACTGTAGATGCTGGTTTGCGCAAAAAAAAAGCCACAAAGTGCTGGGGTAACTAAGCAGGTTGGGCAGCATCTCTGGAGGTAGAAAAACATTTCTTGGTGCGAGTTGTAGGATAGCACTAGCGTAGAGGAATCACTGGTCAGCGTAGACTCGGTGAGAAGAAGGGCCTTTTTCCATGCTGTATCCCTAAACTAAATAGAATTTAGAATTTTGGAGACCGCAGAATTAAAGAGCTGAACTGTTGGGATGCTTCTGGTAAACCCCTGCGTTCGTAGACTGTTCTAAATAAACGTTTCAGAGCAAAATGTGGAGGAATAAATGTGAGCAATGTTGTCACCACCTTTAAACACAGCACATTAATCATGAGAAAGAACTTCTTCTAAACACCGCTCCATTTTATTCTTCAATGCTCCTCCCTGAACATCTTGAGGAAAAAGAAGATAAGAAACAAAAAGCTGGAAACTCAGCGGGACAGGCAGCATTTCTGGAGAGAAGGAATGGGCGACGTTTCGGGTCAAGACCCTTCTTCATGTAGGTCTGGACCTGAAACGTCACCCATTCTTTCTCTCCAGAGACGCTGAGTTAATCAGCTTTTTGTGTCTATCTTCGGTGTAAACCAGCATCTGCAGTTCCTTCCTACACATTGAGGGGAAAGAAGGGTCTGGACCTGAAACATCACCCATTCCTTCTCTCCAGAGATGCTGCCTGTCCCGCTGAGTTACTCCAGCTTTTTGTGTCTATCTTGAGGGAAAAGAGACTTGTTTCAGGCTAAAATGCAAAATTATTCCTTGCCTGTCCAACAATGTTCATGTCTAAAGTTTTCTCCAGCCCTGAACCCCAACCATTGTCCATGGATCAAGAGCTGCTCCTGTTCCTCCAGCAGATTGATTGTTTCTCCAGATTCCAGAATCTGCAGTCTCTTGTGCCTCCAAAATTATTCCCTCTGGCCAAAAGTAATTTATAAAATGTTGTCCTTATTTTTAAACTCGTTCATGTCCTAACTTCACCCTTCCTCCGTTGCCTCAACCAGGCCCAAAACCTTCCAAGATTTCTCTAATCCCATTGGTGTTTACATTCCCAACTTTAATCACTCCAATATTGGGGACCACGCCTTCAGTTATTAAGTCTTCTCCAGAATTCCCACCGGGAAGCTCATCACCTCTCTGTCCAGTTTAGTTTAGAGATACAGCGCAGAAACAGGCCCTTTGGCCCACTGAGTCCATGCCGACCAGCAATCCCCGCACACTAGCACTATCCTACACACAAAGGTCAATTTACAATTCTTACCGAAGCCAATTAACCTACAAACCTGCACGTCTTTAGTATGTGGGCGGAAACCGGAGCTCCCGGAGAAAACCCACGCAGGTTACGGGGAGAACGTACAAACTCTGTACAGGCAGTACCTGAAGTCAGGATTGAGCCCAGGATTCTGGCGCTGTAAGGCAGCAACTCTACCCGGAGGGGCTGCTTCAAACCTAACTTCTTGTCTGTCCTAACTCCGTATTGTAACAGTGTCCAACTTGATTTGATCTCTGAAGAGCCATGGGACATTTTAACCCATTAAAACCACTACTTAAATGCAAGCAGCAGCTGGTGAGTCACTGGGTGCATTGAATGAGTTGTCACTTAGAGGCATAAGAGACAACATCTCAATCTTTTTGACATGAAAGTGGATAACAACCTGGAAAATGTTGACATTCAAGAGACATAGGCATTGGTGTGCATATTTCCTTGCATTCATTAATTGAATCACAGGCTGACTTTGCAGATTTTTTCATATGTGTTTCTTCATCATATGTTTCACCGTTTCATCTTATTTTTTCTGAAACCTTATAAATCTCTCTGAGAAAGTTCTTCCAATCATTTTTCACCCTCCGGGTATTCACTACCAATGATTTCTCCTCATTTGAAAAGAACTTGTCACGCAATTCACAAAATGGATATCAAGCAATTCACAAAATGGATTCCACTCGAAAGAGGCGAGCAATGATCAGAACCTTGCGGTAACACAGCGAGAGATCGCAAAGTTGGTAGTGGTGAGCCAAGCTTCTGTTGTCAAGAGTTGTTGAGCAAAGGACCAAAACTGGATCACTATCGCCCAAGAGGACAGACAAGTGCCGCCGTGAAGGGAAGATGACTTCAAGAGACGAGGCCTTGCTGGTTCGGGAAAGTAAGAAGGATCTGAGGAAGTACAGCACCTCATAACTCGACTTCGGTACCTTACAACCCAGCGGTATGATCGTTGATTTCTCTAATTTCAAGTAACACTGTTCCCTTGTGGACTGCAACATGTGGGCCACTGGACAGCCTTTACAGGTCTCGGGCCTGGAGATATTTAGAGTCATAGAGTTATACAGCACGGAAATAGGTCCTTTGGTCCAACTTGTCCATGCAGACCAAGATGCCCCATCTTTACTAGTTCCACCTTGCTGTGTTTTTTCCATATCACACTAAACCTTTCCCATCCATTAATTACGATATCCCTTACTGATCTATTAAGGAACAGGATACTTCTAAGTGACACATAAGAGTTCTTTACAATAAGCGATAATTGGCAGGCAAACCTCAACAGTTGGCGATCAAAACTGACCCATCTCCTCCTGGCAATCAATGCAAAGACAATCCCTAACTTCTTGTGGGAAAGACACAAAGAGCTGGAGTAACTCAGCGGGTCAGGCAACATCCCTGAAGCAAATGGATAGGTGACGTTCCAGATCCTTCAGATCCTTCTTCAATCTGAAGAAAGGTCCCAACCCGAAACTTCACCTATCCATGTTCTCCTGAGATGCTGCCTGAGCCGGTGAGTTACTCCAGCTCTTTGCATCTTTCCTTGGTAAACCAGCATCTGCAGTTCCTTGTTTCTACATCCATACTTCTTGTTCCTGTTTCTAATAAACACAAAGTTAGCTCAAAGTAGGCTTCAAATAACACAGAGAGAGGATAGCGGATGATGACGATGTCACAAACAGCGTGGGGCGGTGGCTTTCAATTAAAATCAATCTTTCAATCAAAACTGTTCTGGCAACTGGGAAAATTCCTGAGAAAGACCTCCCCAACTTGGGAACACATTTTTAGACCCTTCTGAGATCAGAGAGGCTTTTGTTTCAATCTGGGGGAAAAACCCATATCAAAAACAGATAGACCATGATGCCTATCATATGCTGCTTAATCTTGCATGTCCGAACAGTAGGTAAAAGATACAGCAGAGAAAGAGCAGTAGGTTTAAAACAGTCTCTGTTTTTCTGAGATGATTTCAGCAGCTGTATCTCTTATTTAGTTTAGTTTATAGTTTAGAGATACAGCGCGGAAATACGCCCTTCAGCCCACCGAGTCAACTCCGACCAGCGATTACCGTACACTAGCATTATCCTACACACTCGGGACAATTTACAATCTTTACCGAAGCCAATTAACCTACAAAAACCTGCAGGTTTTTGTAGTGTGGGAGGAAACCGGAGCACCCGGGAGAAACCCACCAGGTCACAGGGAGAATGTACAAACTCCGTACAGACAGCAACCGCAGTCAGGATGGAACCCGGGTCTCTGGTGCTGTGAGGCAGCAACTCTACCGCTGCGCCACCGTGCCGATTCTTTACAGGTTAATAGTTGGTTTAAAGTTCTGGACCAAAAATAATGACAACCTCCGGGACAATCAAGTTTGCAGGAAATAAGAAAAGCCTACTTTACTTTTGTTTAAGGGGACACTGGTGAACAATAAGGGAAATGAGACTAGGCAACAAGTCTATATCATCTGTCCTACCCTATAGAAAGTCACGTGTGAAACAGGTGTGTAGGAAGAACTGCAGATGCTGGTTTAAACCGAAGATGGGACACAAAATGCTGGAGCAGCTCAGCAGGACAGGCAGCATCTCTGGAGAGAAGGAATGGGTGACGTTTTGGGTCTGAAGAAAGGTCTTGATCTGAAACGTCACCCGTTCCTTCTCTCCAGAGATGCTTCCTGTCCCACTGCGACCTTTCGGGCCGAGACCCTTCTTCAGGTGGGTCTGGACCTGAAACATCACCCATTCCTTCTCTCCAGAGATGCTGCCTGTCCCGCTGAGTTACGCCAGCTTTTTGTGTCTATCCTCGGTGTAAACCAGCATCTGCAGTTCCTTCCTACGCATTGAACGCACATCCTACGCATGTTATACGTAACTATGATTATGCATTGTAACCTTTTCTCTGAACTATATGCAAAATAAAGATTATCACTGTACCTCTGTACATAACAATACAGTACCATTGAAACACTGATAAATCCACACAGATTTAGCTTTGCCAATGTACGGCCACCTGCTTCGTATGTACGGAAAGCAAGGCTCAGCAACAACTGCGAGCAGGTGGAGGAGCAGCATGTCTCAGATCTGTACCGTGCAGCCCCAGCTGCTGCCCACACAACCCATGGCTGCGTTGGCCATTCCAGGTCTTTGCTGCCCTCAGTGTCCAGCCACCCTGCCTGCCACGCACCTCTCACCTCCTCCACACTGAAGCTGCAACCCCTGCTGACGCTCGGCACGGGCAACAGTGAAAATAAAAACCCGCGGGCAGCAGCGAACCCGTCTGCCAGTCAGTGCACGGAGCCTGTCAGTGGACGTTACACATGCTGCCCCGCCAGCAACGGGCGGACAAACTCGGAGTCTGCCCGGGCTGCTGCTCCCTCTCCACCGTTGCTCATTCACTGACCTCCTGAAGGAAGACTCCAATGTTCAAGCAGGGAAGTCACAGCATAGCTCCAGTTTACCCAAGTCAACAAACAAACGTCTCACTTAATACCGGTACCAAATCAGACATAACATGAAATTTGTCTTTTTAAGCCTTTTAGAGATACAGCCTGGAAACAGGCCCACTGAGTCTGCGCTGACCAGCGATCACTCTGTAGACTAGCACTATCCCACACTAGCACTCTGTAGACTAGCACTATCCCACACACGAGGGAGAATTTTTTTTTTTTTTTAACCAAAGCCAATTAACTTACAAACCTGTACGTCTTTGGAGTGTGGGAGGAAACCAGAGCACCCGGGGGAAGCCCACGCAGTCAATGGGAGAACGTTCAACACCGTACAGACCGCACCTGTAGTCAGGGTTAATCCTGGGTCTCTGGTGCTGTGGGGCAGCAACTCTACCGCTACGCCACCGTGCGGCCCCTATATTGTCATTCTTCCAAAAAAAGAAACAAAGTGCTGGAGTAACTCAGCAGGTCAGGCATCATCTCTGGAGGAAATGGGTAGTGATGTTTCGGGTGGGTACCTTTCTTCAGTATCTGTGGAGAACATGGAAAGCAGCCATGTTCTCCCGAGATGCTGCATAACCCCGCTGAGTTACTCCAGCACTCTGTGCATTTTTTGTAAACCGGCATCTGCAGTTGTTTGCTTCTACATGGAATACTTCCAAGCACTTTCTGGCTTTATGTATTATTCACAGCACATTACTTGCATCCTAAAAGCACAAGCTAAGCCTTCTGCCATCGGGTAAAACTAACCCGACATTCTGGAAGCTTCAACACATCGAATCTCTGTTCAGTTTAGTTTATTGTCACGTGTACCGAGGTACAGTGAAAAGCTTTTGTTGCGTGCTAACCAGTCAGTGGAAAGACAATACATGATAAGGGAATAACATTTAGTGCAAGATAAAGCCAGCAAAGTCTGATCAGAGATAGTCCGAGGGTCACCCACGATGTAGATTGTAGTTCAGGACTGCTGTCTGGTTGTGGTGGGATGGTTCAGTTGCCTGATAACAGCTGGGAAGAAACTGTCCCTGAATCTGGAGGTGTGAATTTTCACGCTTCTGCCCTAAACCTTCTGCCCGATGGGAGAGGGGAGAAGAGGGAGTGACCAGGGTGTGACGTCCTTGATTATGCTGCTGGCCTTGCCAAGGCAGCGTGAAGTGTAGATGGAGTCACTAGAAGGGTGGTTGGTTTGAAAGGGGCTCTGAAAGGTGGCAGAAAGAAGAATAACTGCTGGTCAGGCTGTCTTCCATGTTCTCCGCAGATGCTGCCTGACCCACTCAGTTACTCCAGAACGTTGTGTCTTTTTTGGTAAACCAACATCTGCAGTTCCTTGTGTGTGAGGGAACTGCAGATGCTGGTTTATATCGAAGGTAGACACAAAATGCTGGAGTAACTCAGCGGGTCAGGCAGCACCTCTGGAGAAAAGGAATAGCTATGGGTCGGAACCCTTCTACAGACTGAAAGATAAAGAAGACCTGAACAAATCAGGGCTGACAATGGATTATCTAAGGCAGGGTGGAGTCCATAATGGCCCATTGTTGGCTGGAGAAGATGTGCTAATGAAAGGGGTGCAACAATGTGCACAGTTAAACTCGGAGGAGGACTGGAAGGGGCGAGGGAGGAGTGGGAGGGGAAATACAGGTTTTTCTTGAAATTACAGAAATCATTTATTCATCCCACGGAGTTGTGAGGTGCTCAGGCAAAATATGAGGTGCTGTTCCTCCAATTTGCCAGTGGTCCCACTATCTGTAGTTCAATAGACAACAGGCAATAGGTGCAGGAGTCGGCCATTCGGCCCTTCGAGCCAGCACCGCCATTCAATGTGATCATGGCTGATCATCCCCAATCAGTACCCCGTTCCTGCCTTCTCCCCATATCCCCTGACTCCGCTGTTTTTAAGAGCCCTATCTAGCTCTCTCTTGAAAGCATCCAGAGAACCTGCCTCCACCACCCTCTGAGGCAGAGAATTCCACAGACTCACCACTCTCTGTGAGAAAAAGTGTTTCCTCGTCTCCGTTCTAAATGGCTTACTCCATATTCTTAAACTGTGGTCCCTGGTTCTGGACTCCCCCAACATCGGGAACATGTTTCCTGCCTCTAGTGTGTCCAAGCCCTTAACAATCTTATATGTTTCCATGAGATACCCTCTCATCCTTCTAAACTCCAGAGTGTACAAGCCCAGCTGCTCCATTCTCTCAGTTCCTTGTTCTCCAAAAATAACTGCTCTTTATTTTCAATTGAACAACAAAAAATTGCCCTCAAATAAAGATATCGGTCTCGACAATGGTCCCGATCTGAAACGTCACCTATCCATGATCCTGAGGAGACTGAAGAAGGTCCATCTGTCTCCTCAGATCCTGGTGAACTTCTACCGCTGCACCATCGAGAGCATCCTTACCAACTGTATCACAGTATGGTATGGCAACTGCTCTGTCTCCGACCGGAAGGCATTGCAGAGGGTGGTGAAAATTGCCCAACGCATCACCGGTTCCTCGCTCCCCTCCATTGAGTCTGTCCAAAGCAAGCGTTGTCTGCGGAGGGCGCTCAGCATCGCCAAGGACTGCTCTCACCCCAACCATGGACTGTTTACCCTCCTACCATCCGGGAGGCGCTACAGGTCTCTCCGTTGCCGAACCAGCAGGTCCGGGAACAGCTTCTTCCCGGCGGCTGTCACTCTACTCAACAACGTACCTCGGTGACTGCCAATCCCCCCCCCCCCCCCGGACACTTATTATTATTTATTCAAATCATTTGCTATGTCGCTCTTCCAGGGAGATGCTAACTGCATTTCGTTGTCTCTGTACTGTACACTGACAATGACAATTAAATTGAATCTGAATCTGAATCTGAATTTGAATCTCCAGGGAGGCTGCCTGATCCGCTGAGTTACTTCAGTATTTTGTGTTGGCTGAAAAGCAAGAGCTCGTGGACAGCATCTTGTCCAGTGGTTGAAAATACTTAAGTTCAAGGAGCAGAATTAGACCATTCGATCCATCAAGCCTACTCTGCCATTCAATCATGGCTGATCTACCTTTCCCACTCAGCCCCATTCTCCTGCCTTCTCCCCATAACCCCCGACACCCGTACTGATCAAAAATCTAGCAATCTCCGCCTTTAAAATATCCATTGACGACCTCCACAGCCAAATGTGGCAATGAATTCCACAGATTCACCTCCCTTTGACTAATGAGCCTGTCCCATTTAGGCAACTCTTTAGGCGACTGCCAGGGATTAATTTTAATGGAATTCACCTACAAGAACCTAAGACAGCAAAAATTGTCCCCACTGTCGCCAAATTTTTATGAATGTTGAAAATGTTGCGGCAGTTGCCCAAAAAATCACCTAAGTGGGACAGGCCCATAAAGATCCTCCTCCTCATCTTTCTAAATGACATGCTTTAGCTGGATCTAGCTTACTGTTAACGTGTTGTTGTAAGTCTACACTCAGCATGCACTGCTCCTCACTGCAACCTACTTATTGCCCATCCCTGATCGCCCTGAACAATGGGCCTCCTTCATTCAAGGCCACAGTAAATTAAGAGTGAATCATATTGCATGGGACTTGGAGTACGGGCTGGTTGTGGAGTGAGGGCGCAGCAGTAGAGTTGCTGCCTGAGAGCGCCACAGATCCAGGTTCCATCCTGACTACGGGTGGGATAAGACCCTTTTTCAGGCTGCTTGTTGTAGGTGGGGAAAAAGCTGGAAGAGAGGTAGGGGCAGGACAAAGCCTGGTAGGTGAGAGGTGGATACAGATGAGGGGCGCAGCACCAGACACCCGGGATCGATCCCGACTACGGGTGCTGCCTGCGCGGGGTTGGTACGTTCTCCCTGTGACCGCGTGGGTTTTCTCTGGGTGCTCCGGTTTCCTCCCACACTACAAAGGCCTACAGGTTTGTAGATTAATTGGCTTTGGTAAAATTGTAAATTGTCCCTCCCTCGTGTGTGGGATAGTGCCAGTGTGCGGGGCGATCGCTGGTCGGGCTGGACATGGTGGGCCAAAGGGCCTGTTTCCTGTCTAAAGTCTACGTTCGAATGGTTCATTGATGGAGGAGGAATTCAGGGTAGAATGTGGATGCTTGCCCTTCCCACTTTGGTGGTAATGTTCAGAGCATCCGGATAGTTGACTTGACTAATGGAATAGGGAGCAGTAAATGGTTAAAATTCAAATCTATTTTGGATTTCCAGCAACTTTTTTTTGTGCTTTTGACGAGAGTCTGATCGAGTTGATCAGAGGGGAATGTCGGATGTCTCTTGGCTACAAGCAATGTCAAGGCAGCTTCCTGCTTGATGCTGGCCCGCACCAGTGCTGCCTGGAAGACCAGATTTTACAGCCTTGTGTGCAGGAAGGAACTGCAGACGCTGGTTTAAACTGAAAATAGACACAAAAAGCTGGAGTAACTCAGGGGGTCAGACAGCATCTCTGGAGAGGAGGAATAGGTGACATTTTTGGGTCGAATCTGAAGAAGGGTCTCGACCAGAAACATCATCTATTCCTTCTCTCCAGAGATGGGGGCGGTGTTGTAGGTGGGGAGAAAGCCGCTGTTGGGCAGTGCTCAGATTGTGAAATGAATCAGGCTGAAAATCTCAGTAGACACAAAAAGCTGCAGTAACTCCGCTGGTCAGACGGCATACGATATGATAGAACCTGCGATAAATAAAGTTCTACCGTATCGTATGCTGTCTGTCCCGCTGAGTTACTCCAGCTTTTTGTGTCTATCTTCTGAGGTTTTCAGCCAAATTCATTTCACAATCCCGATTACGGGTGCTGTCAGTACGAAGTTTGTACGTTCTCCCCGTGACCTGCATGACTTTTCTCCGAGATCTTCGGTTTCCTCCCACATTCCATAGACACACAGGTTTGTAGGTGAATTGGCTTGGTGTAAATGTAAAAATTGTCCCTAGTGTGTGTAGGTTAGTGTTAATGTGCGGGAATCGCTGGTCGGCACGGACCCGGTGGGCCAAAGTTTCCGTGCTGTATCTCTAAACTAAACTGAACTAAACTAAACAATCTGGGTTGTGAAGTCACTGCCCCCAGATCTCCGCAGCCTCTCGGCATTCTTCCAGCTTTGAGGTGTGGCGGATTCTCAGGTGGCTGATGAAGCCAGAGTGGAAGGTGCAGCCATGCCCACTGACGGGTGGTGTGTGAGCACTGGCACACTCCTCCTCCATCTCTCGTGCAGGCTCCATCTACAGTGGTCTCACGAGAAAGAGGGAGACTGGCCACCACTCCAGTTTTGTGGGTTCAGGGGACTTTGTTGCGCAGCGGTGGAGTTGCTGCCTTACAGCTCCAGGGACCCGGGTTCGATCCTGGCCACGGGTGCTGTCTGTACGGAGTTTGTACGTTCTCCCCGTGTCCGCGCGGGTGATCTTCGGTTTCCTCCCACACTCCAAAGACGTAGATGAGTCGGTTAATTGGCTTGGTGTCCGTGTAAATCGTTCCTAGTGTGTGTCGGGTAGCGTTAGTGTGCGGGGATTACTGGACGGTGCGGGCTCAGTGGGCCAAAGGGCCTGTTTCCGCACTGTATCTCTAAACTAAACTAAAATTATGAGAGGCATAGGTAACCTATTTCCCAGAGTGGATAACTCAAAGACTAGCATGCACAACTTTAAGGTGAAATAGGGGGAAAAGTTTAAAGGAGATGCACAAAGCAAGTTTTTTTTAAACAGAATGGTGGGGGCCAGGACGTGCTGCCAGGGGTGGAGGCAGAGGCAGAGGCAGATACAGCAGTGGCATTTAAGAGGGTTGACGATAAGCACATGGAAATGCAGGGAATGGAGAGGTCTGGATCGAATACAGGCAGAGGAGATAAGCTTCATTTGGCATTGTGTTCGACACAGACATTGTGGTCGGAAGGGACTGTTCCTGTGCTGTACTGTTCTATGTTCTATGCATATATAGGGTAGATAGTAATAATATGTCTGAAGAGTCTGAAGAAGGGTCCTGACCCGAAACGTCACCCATCCTTTTTCTCCAGAGGTGCTGCCTGATCCGCTGAGTTACTCCAGCACTTTGTGTCTATCTTTAGTAATATTGTGATTCTACCACCTCCTCTGGCAGCGAGTTCCAGAGATCAACCACTCTGTAAGAAAAACATTCCCCTCTGATCTCTCCGAAACATCCTCCATCTCAACTTAAACCCAAGCCCTCTTGTTTAAGACACCCTTGCCTGGGATTAAAAAGAGACAAAGGAGGTTTCGGACGGATCAGAGGTGAATGTTTCATACAGTGGCCGACATCTAGAACTTGCTGCCAGAGGTGGAGATGGAATCGGATATAATCACACAATTTAAGGGGCATCTAGATAACCACTTGAATATCCAAGGCATCAAAGGCCACAGACCTAATATAGGTTAATGGGACTAGTATAGATAAGTACAATGTTTGACATAGATATAGTGGGCCGACAACTCAAGAACTTGAACCCACCCCTGTACATAGAACATTACAGAACAGGAACAGGCCATTTGGCCCACAATGTCCGTGCCGAACATGAAGCCAAGTTAAACTCATCAGCCTGCACATGATCCTCTATTCACTGCACTTCCAATTGTCTATCTAAAAGCCTTATAAACAACACTATTGTATCTGCCTCCACCACCACCCTGAGCAATGTGCTCCAGGCCCCATCACCCTCTGTATAAAAGAACCTGCCCTGTACGTCTCTAATACACTTTCCCTTTCTCACCTAGCTGTGCCTGTGTGGTGTTGAACATCTCCACACTGGGAAAAAGGTTCGGGCTGTCTACCCTATCTATGCCTCTCATTATTCTATAGGGTGATTTCACGAAAGGTCACTGGAGCGTAGATCCACACCCACGTGACCGAAAATTTTAACTGGGGGACAAGCGTCACTTCCGGTACATGTTAGTGGATGGGAAAACACGCACTTTCACACCCGTTAAAAACATCGAAAACGGCCCGTTTTTGAGCTGCAATTAACTGTACCGGTCGGGGTGACCGTGAGGAACAGCTACCTAAATTTACAGTAAAAAAAAAAGATAGAAACTAAGGTAAATTCAAGAGGGAGCTGCAGGTGTAAATACAGCGGAAGTTGTTAGCGGACATTTGCCGTGGAGATTTAAAGATCCAAAATATCGGGAATTATCGCGTTTGCTCGCTGCATTTCATCAAAAGTGGCATTATTGACTTTTTATCTTTATTCATTTGTTATATGAAATGTATTAAAAGTTAAAAATCCGTCAGTAAAATTGCAAAATCGCCCATGGTTCTCAGGTGGGTTTTAACATGCAAAATGAAAACGCTTCTGAAGCTCCATTTACCATTTATATAATCGTAAACTATCAATGCGTTTTGAAATAAATTTTACTGAGATGCAAGCTAAGGAATGGGATGATTGTCAGCTGTTAGTTGGACAAAGGCAGGACATTTTATTATTTGCCAAAATATATTTCTCAATGTTTCTTGTTTAAAGCCTGCACAATCACCCAAACTACTTATTTATTTATTTATCATCTAATAACAGACAAGCCTGCAGCATGGAATGATGTCAACAATCCTGATTGGGCACCCACTGTGAGCAGGATAGACAATGTGCACAAGAACGCCATCAACTTGCAGAGCTATAGATGCTTGAGCTGCAACCAAATCTGCTTTAATACTCTCTTCTTGTTGCACGTGCATGGCGTTCTTGTGCACATTGTCTATCCTGCTCACAGTGGGTGCCCAATCAGGATTGTTGACATCATTCCATGCTGTATTTACACCTTCAGCTCCCTCTTGAATTTACCTTAGTTTCTATCTTTTTTTTGACTGTAAATTTAGGTAGCTGTTCCTCACGGTCACCCCGACCAGTACAGTTAATTGCAGCTCAAAAATGGGCCGTTTTCGATGTTTTTAACGGGTGTGAAAGTGCGTGTTTTCCCATTCACTAACATGTACCGGAAGTGACGCTTGTCCCCCAGTTAAAATTTTCGGTCACGTGGGTGCGGATCTACGCTCCAGTGACCTTTCGTGAAATCACCCTATATGCTTCTATCAAGTCTCTCCCCAACCTCCGAGATTGCGGAGAGCAGTAGCATTGTGACTTGGTATTCCAGAGCAGGCTTGGATAGAGTGGATGTGGAGAGGATGTTTCCACTAGTGGGAGAGTCTAGGATCAGAGGCCACAGCCTCAGAATAAAAGGATGTACCTTGTGAAAGGGCACGAGGAGGAATTTAGTCAGAGGGTGGAATTCATTGCCACAGACGGCTGTGGAGGACATCAATGGATATTTTTAAGGTGGAGATTGAAAGATTCTTGATTAGTACAGGTGTCATGGGTTATGGGGAGCAGGCAGGAGAATGGGGTTAAGAGGGAAAGATAGATCAGCCATTATAGAAACATAGAAACATAGAAAATAGGTGCAGGAGTAGGCCATTCGGCCCTTCGAACCTGCACCGCCATTCAATATGATCATGGCTGATCATCCAACTCAGTATCCTGTACCTGCCTTCTCTCCATACCCCCTGATCCCTTTAGCCACAAGGGCCACATCTAACTCCCTCTTAAATATAGCCAATGAACTGGCCTCAACTACCTTCTGTGGCAGAGAATTCCACAGATTCACCACTCTCTGTGTTATTGAATGGAGGAGTAGACGTGATGGGGACGAATGGCCTAATTCAGCTCCTAGAACTTAAGAACATGAACACCTCCCCTCTTCGCTCTCCACATCAGTGACAGCAACGACTCCAAACAGAAAAACAAAATCACTAATGCGACAGCTTGCCTGAACTGCCCAACATGGCTTCCTGAAACAGAGAATGTGTTGTGGTTCACAACAAATAGTCTCCGCTGAAATTACTCATCACTGGGCAGGAAGCGCTTTTTAAATTTTTTTTTACAAAATGAAAAAACGGTTCGCAATTTTCACTCGCGCTGCCTGGGCCGAAAATGAAGTTTCTGACAACACCTTGTGAACTGTGGCACGGAGAAACAGTCTCAAGCGGGAAGCTGGAGGGAGAAACTCTCTCCCCAAGTAAAACTGAAAGTGTGAACCAGCTGCTGAGTGTGTGCGTGACACTCAGGCAAGCCGTCTGAAGTCAGACGGAGCTGCCTGCAGTGTTTATTCTGCCAGTCACAGGGTCTCTATTAATTAGAGGCACACCACAGGGTGTCCACTGCTACCCAGACACCAGTCCTCGCTCCACTCCCCACGTCCAAGCCTGAGATACGTTCGTTAAATAACATACAACCCTTTCATATCCTCTTTACTCAACCAAAGCCCTGTAGCTAAAGGGCTCTTTCCGCCCCTTACCATCGAATAAACACACACCTAAACATACATGGGGTCAGGCACACAGCACAGAAACTGCCCAGTCCACCCAACTCTGAAGATGTGTCTCGACCCGAAACGTCACCCATTCCGTCTCTCTGCCTGTCCCGCTGAGTTACTCCAGCATTTTGTATCCATCTTCAACCCAACTCATGAGTCTGAAGCCCTCGACCCAAAATGTCACCTACCCCTGTTCTCCAGAGATGCTGCCTGACCCGCTGAGTTACTCCAGCACTGTGTGTCTTTATAGGTTTACAGTGTGTTGGTATTGCTGGCAACTGTATTACACTATTCATCCATCATGTGAAAAGAAAAATAATAAAAGTGTAGACACATGGAACTGTCTATTTCCATCCAAAATACACATCAAAGCTAGTCCCATTGGTATCCCCTTAAACCTTTCCGATCAATGCCCCTGTCCAAATGTCTTAAAATGTCATTATAGAACCTGCTTAACTACTTCCTCAAGTTGTTCCATGTACCGACTACGCTGTGTGTGAAAAAGTTGTCCCTCAGCGTTCCTAGTAAATCTTTCCTCTTACACCTTAAATGCTCTGGTTCTTGATTCCTCGACCCTGGGAAAAGTCTACGTGTGTTCCCCCATCTCTGCCCCTGTCTGAAGAAGGGTTCCAGGTCTGAAAGTGTAGGAAGAAACTGCAGATGCCAGTTTATACCGAAGATCGGCGTAAAATGCTGGAGTAACTCAGCGGGTCAGGCAGCATCTCTGGAGGAAAGGAATCGGTGACGTTTCGGATCAAAACCCTTTTGCAAACTGGGTTTAAAGAAGGGTTCCAATCAGAAATGTCACCTATTCCTTTTCTCCATGTATGTTGTCTGACCCTCTGAGTTACTCCAGCACTTTGTGTCTATTCTCAAGTTCAAGTTTAAATGAGTTTATTGTCATGTGTCCCTGATAGGACAATGAAATTCTTGCTTTGCTTCAGCACACAGAACATAGTAGGCATTTACTACAAAACAGATCAGTGTGTCCATATACCATAATATAAATATATACACACATGAATAAATAAACTGATAAAGTGCAAATAACAGAAAATGGGTTATTAATAATCAGAGTTTTGTCCGAGCCAGGTTTAATAGCCTGATGGCTGTGGGGAAGTAGCTATGTCTAAAATGTCGACTGTTTCTCCGTCCACCCCCTGACCTGCTAAGTTGCTGCAGCAAGCCTCAGCTGCAAATCATAAGGAATTGGTGTGGAATTAGGCCATTCGGCCCATCATGTCTACTCTGCCATTCTATCATGGCTGATCTCTCTCCCTCCCAACCCCATTCTCTTGTCTTCTCCCCATAACCTCTGACACCCGCACCTCAAGAATCTATCCATCTCTGCCTTAAAAATATCCACTGAATGTACTCCGACTGCACCGTTCTCCCCTCACGCAGTGTGGTCAAGGCCATATCCTCCTGTCTGGAACCGCCACCCCCCTCCGACAACCAGCTCTAATGGGCTCTACACTGTATAGAATCATATAGCATCAGCCCAACTCGTACATGTCCACCAAGATGCCACGTCTAAGCTAGTGCCACCTGCCACCCGTTTGACCCATGTCCCTCTCAACCGGTCCTATCCATGTACAGTGTCTTTTAAATGCTGTTATGGTGCCTGCCTCAATTACCTCCTCTGGCAGCTTGTTCCATATACCCATGTACCATGTCATAGGTAGTCAGTCCTAGGTAACAGATGAAGTTGGCCTCATTTCAAGTGGTCGGCTTGCTGAAGCAATGATTTTGCAGAGGCTCCTGGGCTACAAATGACCCGACTCATGGAATCCTCACTTTGCGCAAATTCTCCCACACCCATTTTTTTCCTGCATTTTTCAAGCGAGTAATGGTCAAATGTTTCACAGCACTCAATTACAAGGGGAAACGGGATAGATTCCATTAGTTTATTCATGAGTAATTATTCAATGAAATGAAAGATTTAAAGATTTATATCTAGAAACAGCTTTCTTCCCCCCTCTCTCTCTCCCCCCCCCCCCTCCCCCCAAATCAGCTTGAAGGGTCTTGGACCAAAATGCAAAGCGCAACCTATCCATGTTCTCCAGTGATGCTCCCTGACCAGCTGAGATACTCCAGCGCTTTAAGTCCTTCGCTGTAAACCAGCATCTGCAGTGCCTTGTTTTTACTCTTACAGCAAGTGCATGTTCAACCATGGTGCGGCACAGCAGTAGAGTTACTGCCTTACAGCACAAGAGACCCGGGTTCGATCTGACCCACGTTCTAGTGACATGCCCTTGGTCACTAATACTGTAGCAGTAAAGTTATGGCGACAAGCAACCAGTCCTGTAAAGTAAAGTGTGGCATCACGGTGGCACAGCGGTAGTGTTGCCACTTTACAGTGAGTGACAGGGACCCGGGTTCAATCTTGACTACGGATGCTGCCTGTATGGAGTTTGTACCTTCTCCCCGTGACCACGTGGGTTTTCTCCAGGTGATCCAGTTTCCTCCACACCCCAAAGATGTGCAGGTTTGCATGTGAATTGGTTTGGTAAAATTGTAAATTGTCCCAAGTTTTAGTGTGCGGTGATCTTTGGTCAGCACAGCCACAGTGGGCAGAAGGGCCTGTGCTCCGGGCTGTATCTCTAAACTAATCTCTAAACTAAGCGAAGCAATATAATATGAGTCACTTGGATTGTTGTGACTGGAGGAGAAATCGGCTTCACGGGTAGCTGATGCAGGGACTGCCTACACTGTGACCCCATATCAGGTTGAGTTTAATTTAGAGATACAGTGCGGAAACAGGCCCTTCAGCCCATTGAGTTTGCGCTGACCAGCAATCCCTGCACATTAACACTATCCTATAGACACTAGGGACAATTTACAATTATACCGGGCCAATTAACCTACAAACCTGAACGTCTTTGGAGTGTGGGAGGAAACGGGAGATCCCGGGGAAAACCCACGCAGGTCATGGGGAGATCGTACAAACTCCGTACAAGCAGCGCTCATAGTCTGGATCGAACCCCGGTCTCGGCCGCTGTAAGGCAGTAACTCTACTGCTGCGCCACCATGACGCCCACATCCTGTTACCAATTACTTCATATCCATCGATCCAATTTATTTTGCCGAGGAAAATAGATCCTTCCTTTTTGCTTTGGTCTGGATCTTTTAGAATTTTATAAACCTCAAATAAATGTCCTATCAGCTCATTCTGTGTGGATAGGGTCCACAATGAGCTATTTCCTTGAAAGGCCACCAAGTGCTGGAGTAACTCAGCGGGTCAGACAACATCTCTAGAGAAGGTGGACAGGCGACGATTTGGGTCAGGACCGTTCTTCAGACACGTGCCCGTATATTTACACGGTAGTTTAAAGAATGGTCCCGACCCGCTGAGTTACTCCAGCACTCTGTGAAACTCCACCTATCCATGTTCTCCAGAGATGCTGCCTGACCCGCGTGAGTTACTCCAGCACTTTGTGTCCTTTTGTCTATTAACCGGTATCTGCAGTTCCTTGCCTCCACATATCTATGACATCCGCACCTTCATCCACAATGGCTCATCGCTCAAGATAGTTAACTGCTTTAGAATATCCTCTTCCTTGGCTGTGAGGGGAGTTGTGTTTGGGGATGGAAGCTGTTCTGGACAGGGCTTGGCCCACGTTGTCCAAGTACTGACCTTTACAACAAGCTACAATTTTCCAGGTGACTCAACAAGAAGGCATTTTGCTCCGGTTGCCAGCACTCCCCAATAAAACCAACAGTGCTGGGATGAGTCATGGTGAGAAAGGCTGGGTTGTCCACACTTGGTTGATAATTAATCTTTGTGCACCTCGGATCCTCACATTGAAAAATGTGTAGGAAGGAACTGCAGGATGCTGGTTTACTCCAAAGATAGACACAAAATGCTGGAGTGGCTCAGCGGCATCTCTGGAGAGAAGGAGTGGGTGACGTTTTAGAAGAGGAGTCTCGACCTGAAACGTCGCCCATTCCTTCTCTCCAGAGATACTGCCTGTCCCGCTAAGTTGCTCCAGCATTTTGTGTCTACCTTCATTGAGAAATAAGCAACAGGCAGGACATAAAACCCATTTAGGTTGAAGGTGGAAGATGGCACGATGTTTGAAGGTAGCCGGGCAAGGAGCAGGGCGACAGGATGGCCAGACGGAGGCAATGTCTGCAACAGGTCTTTATGGCCAGCTGTAGTTGGTAATGGGCAATGGTGCCAACACCTGGTGACTTGGTCTCTTCTATAGGGACCCCGTATGCTGTTTCTATGCCACAGTCAAACAGGTCCAAAAGAGGATGTACTTCCTACGGCAGCTGAAGAAACACAATCTGCCACAGGCAATGATGGTCCAATTCTACACGGCCATTGTAGAGTTTGTCCTCACCTTCTCCATCATGGTCTGGTTTGGCTCAGCCACCAAGCATGACATCTGGAGGCTGCAGCGAATCGTCCGATCAGCTGAGAAGGTTGTTGGCTGCAACCTTCCCTCCATTGACAAACTGTGCACTGCAAGGGCCAGGAAGCGAGCGGGCAAGATCATCTCTGACCCCTGTCACCCTGGCCACAAACTCTTTGAATCACTTCCCTCTGGAAGGCGACTCCGGACAGTCAAAGTCGCCACAGCCAGACATAAAAACAGCCTTTTTCCATGAGCAGTAGCTCTATTCAATAACCAAAAATCTGTAGCCTCCTTTTGCTCTGGAATTTTATTTCATTCACGTGTTTAAACTATGTTTTATTGTTAATGTTTTAAAGTTTTATGTTTCATTCTTAATTGTTAACTATATGTCATGTTGTTGCTTGCGAGCGGAGCACCAAGTCAAATTCCTTGTATGTGTATATACTTGACCAATAAACTTGTTCGTTCATTCATTCATTCATTATGTACTATGAACTAATAAATACTTCATTGTCACATGTGACGTCACAGTGAAATTCTTTGTTTGCGAACCCAAGGTATGCAAATATTCGCCCATAAAGATTGTTAAGGGCTTGGACACACTAGAGGCAGGAAACATGTTCCCGATGTTGGGGGAGTCCAGAACCAGGGGCCACAGTTTAAGAATAAGGGGTAAGCCATTTAGAACGGAGACGAGGAAACACTTTTTCTCACAGAGAGTGGTAAGTCTGTGGAGGTAGACAAAAGTGCTGGAAAACTCAGCAGGTGCAGCAGCATCTATGGAGCAAAGGAAGTAGGCAACGTTTCGGGCCGAAACCCTTCTTCAGGTGAGTCTATGGAATTCTCTGCCTCAGAGGGTGGTGGAGGCAGGTTCTCTGGATGCTTTCAAGAGAGAGCTAGATAGGGCTCTTAAAAATAGCGGAGTCAGGGGATTATGGGGAGAAGGCAGGAACGGGGTACTGATTGGGGATGATCAGCCATGATCACATTGAATGGCGGTGCTGGCTCGAAGGGCCGACTCCTTCACCTATTGTCATTTGTCTCTAAAGGGTGCTTACAAAGTTACAAAGTACCACCTTTGTTCCTCCCCCCTCCCCCACGGCGGCCCCCCCACGTCGGGTCCTCCATGGTCCATTGTTCCATCCGGGGATTGTACTAAGCAATAATCTTACTGATCTGTATGTAAGAAAATAATCTCACTGCACCTTGGCACACGCGCTAATTAAGGAACCATTGAAACCATTGAACCATTAAATCTCAGCATTACACCCGAGTTCACAATCTCAGCATCTAGTTAGATTCAGCTCCTAGGGCTAATGGAATCGAGGGATATGGGGGATAAGCAGGAACGGGGTGATCAGCCATGATCATATTGAATGGCGGTGCTGGCTCAAAGGGCCGAATGGCCTTGCTCCTGCACCTATTGTCTATGTGTCTATGTTTCTGCATGAACAATGCCCTCATGCCACCGCACCCTTTATATTCAGTGACTAGAAATCCCAGAATGTTGGAACTGATTTATCATTGAACACATTGCAATGATTAATCAATGCTACCTAGTTTGTGAGGTGCAGAACATCCTGCAATCAATAGCACACAGGATATCTGTGACTGTTGCAAATCTGTTTTGAAGAGAAGGAGGGAGTCAGTTTAACACCGACTGACACTAGTCCGCTCGGAAGACACGTCCGACAGTCTAGCACTCCGGGTTCTGACACTTCCTCACAATCCACAGCATTGATCAATGGCTGACCTTGAAGGGAGAAGCCATCAATATCTGTCAGCGCTGGACAGAAGGGGGAAAGGAAAAGGTTCTGAATACACTGGATGTATTCAAGAGAGTTGAATATAGCTCTTAAGGCTAATGGAATCAAGGGATATGGGGGAAAAGCTGAAATATGTATGGTGGTGCTGGCTCGAAGGGCTGAATGGCCTACTCCTGCACCTCCTTTCTATGTTTCTATGGCCACCAGCTCCAGCCCAATCTTCACTTGCCGAAGCATCCAGCAGGAACACATTTTTTCTTGATCTTCGTCGCCTTTGATCCCTCTTTGTCACACTTTACCCTTCCATATCTCTGTGTCTCCCTCTCTCCTGACTCAGTCTGAAGAAGTCTTGACCCAAAACGTCACCCATTCCTTCTACCCAGAGAAGCTGCCTGTCCTGTTGAGTTACTTCTGCAATTTGTGTCCATCTTCCAGTAAACCAGCATCTGCAGATCCTTCCTACACATCCAGCAGGAATGACTTCTTCATGAGATCTTCATCCCTCAATCCTCGAGGACAGGTAACAACATTCGAGCAGCGAAAGGCCTGGATAGAGTGGATTTGGAGAGGATGATTCCACTGGTGGAAGAGTCTAGGACCAGAGGCCGTAAGCTCAGAATAAAAGGACATACCTTTAGCAAGGAGATGAGGAGGAACTTCTTTAGTCAGAGGGTGGTGCATATGTGGAATTCCTTGGAATTCCACAGATGCACCACCCTCTGACTAAAGACATTCCTCCTCACGACTGACGTTCGTGGAAGTCGTCAATGGATATTGGGGACTGACAGATTCTTGATTAGTACGGGTGTTGGGGTTATGGGGCGAAGGCAGGAGAATGGGGTTGAGAGGGAGAGATAGATCAGCCATGATTGAATGGTGGAGTAGACTTGATGGGCTGAACTTATGAACACTGGTGGCCTACAAGGATGCGCTCTCAGTGTTCCCGCGATACCCCCTTTATACTCACGACTGTACAACCAGATTCGGCTCCAATACAGTCTACGGGTTTGCAGCTGGTACCACTGCAGATCGCGAACAATGACGAGACAGAGGACAGGAAGGACATAGAGAGCTTAGTGACATGCTGCCAGGACAATACCCTCTCCTACAGGTAGCTAGTTGCAAAACAAAGAAATGCAGATGCTGGTTTATACCAAAGATAGAGACAAAGTGCTGGAGTAACTCAATGAGTTAGGCAGCATCATTAGACCTTAGGCTTAATAGAAACACAGAAAATAGGTGCAGGAGTAGGCATTCGGCCCTTCGAGCCTGCACCGCCATTCAATATGATCATGGCTGATCATCCAACTCAGTATCCTGTATCTGCCTTCTCTCCATACCCCCGATAACCTTTAGCCACAAGGGCCACATCTAACTCCCTCTTAAAAATAGCCAATGAACTGGCCTCAACTACTTTCTGTGGCAGAGAATTCCACAGATTCACCACGCTCTGTGTGAAAAATGTTTTTCTCATCTGTCCTAAAAGATTTCCCCCTTATCCTTAAACTGTGACCCCTTGTTCTGGACTTCCCCAACATCAGGAACAATCTTCCTGCATCTAGCCTGTCCAACCCCTTAAGAATTTTGTACGTTTCTATAAGATCCCCCCTCAATCTTCTAAATTCTAGCGAGTACAAGCCAAGTCTATCCAGTCTTTCTTCATGTGAAAGTCCTGCCATCCCAGGAATCAGTCTGGTGAACCTTCTCTGTACTCCCTCTATGGCAAGAATCTTTATAGATACAGCGCAGAAACAGACCCTTCAGCCGTCCAAGTCGGCGCCGACCAGCGATCACCCCGTACAGTAACACCGTCCTGCACACTCGGGACAATTTACAATTTTACTGAAGCCAATTAACCTACAAATTAGTACATCTTGATCATGATCAGTCATGATCACATTGAATGGCTCGAAGGGCCGAATGGCCTACTCCTGCACCTATTGTCTATTATCTTTGGCATGTGGGAGACCCGGAGAAAACCCACGTGGTCACAGGGAGGATGTACAAACTCCGTACAGACAGCGCCCGTAGTCAGGATCGAACCTGGGTCAGTGGCGCTGTAAGGCAGCAACTTTACCGCTGCACCACTGTGCCGCCATGGAAGAAGGACAGGTGACGTTGCGGTTCGAGACTCTTCTTCAGCTAGTTATTGACTTCAGGAAGTGTGGTGGAGTACATGCCCTAATCAGCGACCACGGAGAGTGTTAATGTTACCAATGATCTGTCGTGGACCAACCACGTTGATGTGTCAGCCAAGATGGCCCTGCTTCCTGAGGAGTCTGAGGAAACTCAGACACTCCAGTGACACTTACAAACTTCCACACATGCACATTGAAAGCTTACTGTCGGGTAGCTTCGCAGCTTGGTCTGGGAACAGCTCTGCCCAAGACCATTAAAAATGGCAGAGAATAATTGTAGACGTAGCCCAGTCCATCACACAAGCCAGACTTCCCACAGTTGACTCCATCTACAATTCACACTGACTCGGAAAAAGTCAACGTAATCAAAAACGTATTTCACCCCAGTCATTCCTTAATCTCCCTGTTACCGTCTGGCAGAAGATCAATACTTCAATACTGCTTTATTTGCCACACGTGCGACTGCAAAGTGAACTTCATTTTGCATATATTACACGTGCGGGCGCCGACATTTTGGGGAGCATTATTCAAAGTCCAAATTCCGGTCGGCCGGCACGCTCGTGAACTGAATCAGTTGCCGTCTCCTCTCCTCGCCCGGCTATCTTTGTGTCCCAGGGGTGCCTTCTGCGGCCGACCTTGAAAACGCTGAAGGCGTTACCCGGTTCACACTCCCTCACGGCCGACGTCTCCAGTTCCCTCCCGGTTATGCCATCTGACCAGCCTTCGGGAGGGTCACCGGTCCCACCAACCGCTGGACCCGCTGACCAACGAGACTTCGGGGGGGGTTCCCGGACCCACTGACCGCTGAGCACCTCCAGGTCCCTCAGATCGGCCGACTTGGGGTTACTGACCATCCCGCGGTCTAGGCATAAGCCCAGGGGCGACCGCGCTTTTGCGGTTGCAGCTCCGAGACTGTGGAACAGCATCCCTCTTCCCATCAGAACTGCCCCCTCCATCGACTCTTTTAAGTCGAGATCTTTACTCTCAAGCCTTTCTTGACGTCCTCTGAGGGAGGGCTATATGTATGTATTTATGTATGTACTTAATCTATGAACCAATGTTGTATAACGTTAGTACCTCCACCAATGTAAAGCACTTTGGTCAACGAGAGTTGTTTTTTAAATGTGCTATAGGAATAAAAGTGACTTGACTGGACCCTTTGGGCGGGTGTCTCAGCCGCGACACCTCGAGAAGGCATCCGCCGCGTGGCACAGTCACGGATGACACGTTTTTGATAGCGTGCACCACCAGACTCAGGAATAGATCCTACCCCTCTGCCTGATAACATGGTCTTCCCATTGCAGACATTGGACTTTGTCTGAGGCACTGATGCACCAAAATGCTGGGGCATATACTCTGCATCTTCCTCTTGGTTCTATCTATTATACTTGAGTTTGACCTGATTGTGCATGGCATGTCTGATCGGTTTGGATAGCAGGCAGAACAAATACATGTGACAATAATAAACCAAAACCCTTGGTTGCATCTCCTCAGTGTGAAGACAACACCACCTCAACGCAAGCAAGAAACAAACCACAGCCGTCGGGCTACATCTGTGGAGGGAACCGGACAATCGACATTTTGGGACAAGAGCCGTCATCTGGACCCGAGACATCACCCATCCTTTTTCTACAGAGATGCTGCCCGACCCGTTGAGTTACTCCAGCACTTTGTGTCTAACTTTGGCATGAACCAGCATCTGCAGTTCCTTTCTACACACCCGATCTAAAAGCCTCCTGAATGCCATCACACCTGCCTCCACCACTAAGCCTGGCAGGACAACGGTGTGGAAACATGTTGCAGAGAGTGTAGATTTAGTTAGAATAACAGAGGGTGAGGAAGTGAAACTGGAGCCTGAAGCCATAAGTAGTGCTCTCGAAGGATGTTAGAATTAATTGTACGCTTATGAAATTGGAAACATAGAAGCATAGAAAATAGGTGCAGGTGTACGCCATTCGGCCCTTCAAGCCTATGGTCATGGCTGATCACCCAAATTCAGTACCCTGTTCTGGCTTTTTTCCCCATATCCCTTGATTCCCTTAGACCAAAGTGCTAAATCCAAGGGCCTGTCCCACTTGCTGATTTTTTTCAGCGACTGCCAGCGTCATATCATGGTCGCCAAAAGATTTTGAACATTTCAAAATCCAGGACCCTAAGTGGGACAGGCCCTTTTAATCTCTCTTGAAAACTAGGTCAATGTTAGTACTAAGGAATCAGGAGAGCAAACAGTCTGACCATCAGCCTATTTAACACTACCACCTCCAAATGATCTCCAAACTACAGAGACTTATGGGCCGTCCCACTTAGGTGATTTTCCCGGCGACTGCCAGCGACTGTCATGGTCGTGGCAGGTCGCCGAAATAATTCAGTGGCCGGTACCCGTAGGTAGTCGCCAATGGAATTCACCAAAGTCAGCACCGTCGACAACCTACCTAATAACCCTGGCAACAACATACGACAAGCCGACTGTTGCTAAAGTTTGAACATTTCAAAATCCAGCGGCGACCAGAAAAACGCTACGTTTCTTTGGGCGACTGAGGAGACTACTCACGACCATACAGGAGACACCCCGGCGACCATGCGGTGACAGCCTAGTCGCCTGTAGTAACCTAAAAAAGTCGCCTTAGTGGGAAAGGGGCATTGGGGGGCATTGTTTAGGAAGGAACTGCAGATGCTGGTTTAAAGCAAAGATAGACACAAAATGCTGGAGTAACTCAACGGGAATGACAACATCTCTGGAGAAAAGAAATTGGTGACGTTTCAGGTCGAGACCCTTCTTCAGACTCAACCCGAAACGTCACCTATTCCTTTCCCCCAGAGATGCTGTCTGACTCGCAAACTGTGTGTCTTGCGGGGCATTGTTTTTGTATTTGTTCTATGATATATATCCATATATCGTGCTGCTGCAAGTAAGAATTTCATTGTTCCGTTTCGGGACATATGACAATAAAACACTCTTGACTCTCTTGCCGAAGGGTCTCGACTGGAAACCATGTCTTCCACAGATGCTGTCTGACCCGCTGGTTTACTCCAGCACTTTGTGACTTTTTTTTTTCTAAACCAGCATCTGCAGTTCCTTGTGTCTACGGCTCCCAGGGACAGCAATGTGGTCGGGTAACGTGTGCGAGAGAAGTTGGTTGAGAAAGATCTGGTGGCCAACGAAGCCAGAGGTAGGAAAGAACTGCAGAAAGAAGTCAGAGGTAATTCCGTATCGTTCAAGATGGCACGATAAGACTGACTACCTCATGAGGATCACAGAGCACATCTCGCCACACCACCGCCCACACGGAAAGTCACTTGGGAATCCCAGCTCAAAACTTTGTATCCACGATGGAGCCTAAGCCTGGCGACTCTTTGCGTGTGAGTCACAGAAGTGGAGTGGATTTTAAATAAACCAGAACAAAAAAATATTACGATAGAGATAGTTCTTTCATTTACGAAGATTTCTGTCACTTGATTACCGAATGTCTCTATAACTTTGTACAATAATGATCAAGCTACCATGGTGGCATTTTTCTGAGCGAACAAATGGATTCTGCAGGAAATGCCTTTTCAATTTCAGTACAAACACCGGCCAGCCACACGTACGGTCCACTCCCTCCATCAACCCAGAGCCGGCAAACAACCAGGTGGAGGGAGAGGCTATGGGATGGTTGGGGGAGAGGGTATGAGGGGGTGAGACAGTATGAGGGTATGGGGTGGTGGGGGGG